>NW_028274808.1:195193282-195347755 GCF_037043125.1 Eumetopias jubatus | reverse complement strand
AGGTGACTCCGAAGTTCTAAATTCATTGCCTTCTTCCCTCTATTCGGATGCCTGCTCTATACTGGTTAAGTGTGAGCCTTTTATAAATCATTTCAGCAAATCTCCTGGCAACTCTCGGTGGACAGGAATCTTTATCTCAATGTTAGGGTTAATTACCAGAACTGGTCCTTTCATTTTGTGGATGGGTGGGCTGAGGCCCAGCTTACCCCATGAGGGGAGTTGGGGGTGCCACGGTTCCCATGCAGCCAGTCTGCAGGTGGGGTGCACCCTCCTTCCCCTCCAGCACTGGAGGGAGGTGCAGGTTTGTATCAGGGAGCTGTGGGAGCTGAGGTCTGGAAAGGCACGGTGTGCCCATGCTCAGAGAGTGAGGAACCAGCAGGGGTGAGCTAGAAGGCCTGCATGGTCCTGGAGACAGGTGGAACTGGGTGAGGCACTAGGTAGAGCCTGCTCAGAGCTGCATCTCAGAAAGGCCATGCCGGTGTGCGTAGGATCTCCTGGAGAGGGAAGGACGTAGCTCCCTGTGTGGCCACCATAGCCCTCATCTGCTCATGTGGCACTTATCCAACGGAACTCACACTCCCATAAGCAGAACAGTACAACTCGATTTCTCAAACTCCCTCCACCAGGCCCCCAGCCCCTAAAATGGAGACCAGGCACCAAATAGAGAACATGCCTAGAACATGGCCTGGACTCACAAATGTGTGGCCAAGTAAGCATGAGTGAGTGCACGGACGAGGGAATGAATGCAGGGCACAGGTGCACAGGGAAACGGAGATAAGAGGGGTGTCCCCAGAGTAGAGCAGCTTAGAGACCCATGGCCAACCAAGTCTGGGTCTCTCCGTGGACCCGCCTGCCCCAGCAAGGCCTGGCAGAGTGTCAGCTACATGGGAGGAACGTGCTTCACACACGTGCATGGGTCCCACATAGACCCCTCTAGAATAGGCTCTCGTTTTCATTACAGATCCCAGACTGGAGAACATCTCCCAACACCCACATTACTTTGAAGTAGAAGAAACTCACACCAGGGTGGAATGAAGTCAATGCTCATAATTAATTAGTGAAAGAGTGGGCTCATTTGTTAAAGGAATCCTTGATTAGTTTCAGGAATCCTCCTCTTTTCTGTTTTAGTTTTATAAAACAAAACACATTTGTGGGGCATGCGGCAACCCGAAGGGATCCTAGGGAAAACTCTGGGCTGGGGGGTCCCTGCCCCTGTCTACCCCCTCAGGGTCCCCCTGGGGCCTGTGGGCTTCCCCACCTCTGAGCACTGCAGTACTGCTTGCCCTCCTAACACACTAGGAGAGTCAAAAGGCAGTGTGGAGTTACGAATTTCTTACTCAAATCTCATTGTTAAACCTTGTGTTTTTTTCTTTCCTCAACTAGATTTTAAGTTCTCGGAGGACAGAACACATGTCTTGTGACTCTGATCCCTTTCATATGGGCTCTCCATGTCCCTGGCAAATACTGAAGGAGGAAAACCACCGTATCTGGCATTGGGATGGTTATACCGCAGAGGAGCAGGGTGGTGGCCCTTGCCATCAAGATGCTCAGTGCATGGTGGGGGGGCAGTGAAGACTGGTATTGCAGATCACAAGACACTGTGCCACGTGCTAGTTTGAATCTAGCGCCCTTCCAGCCAGTGGACGGCTCCCAAGCCCATGGCCTCCACCCTCTCCCCGCCCTCCCTGACTTGTTCTGTCTTCTCTCTGCATCTCTCCATCCTTCCCTTCTGCTAAAAGTTCCTTCCACCACCTATTTAAGTATCTAGTATGTGCCAGGCACAGGGCATCGTTCAAGCCCACGGCATCCTGGTAGGTCCTTCCAGCCCTTCTTCCTCCCAACCCTTCAGTAGTGTTTCCTGAGCAACTGCCATGGGGAGCTCCTTGTGGGCGAGCCCAGGAAAGGGATGGGGCACCACACTGTAGTCCACGTACCCTCTGTGAAAGCACTTGTTGCCCTCTGTAACGCTCTCAGCCGGCCACACCTTTCAGAAAGATACTCCCCTTTCTGCCCATTGAGGAGGGCCAGAGGGAGCAGTATTCTTATGCATCTGTCAGTGCCATGGTTGCTCAGGGCCCCTGGAGGCGGGTAGGGTGAAACCAGAGAGGTCAAGAGCAACAAGCAGCAGCTTCCCCCCCACTCCCCCCCCCCACCAGGTCTGTCTCCTGGGTGAGGGCTGCCTGCTGGGAGGGTCCAGCAGGGGGCCTCCTAGCACAGGAACAGGGCTCCTGCATCTGAAGGGTAAGGACTGGCTCTCCTGGGCCCTGAGGAATTAAACCCACCTGTACCTTGCCCCCACCTCCACCCCTCCCCCGGGAATTAACTATTTTGCAGGTGTTAGTGGCAAAAGGGAACAAATGGACAGTCAGTGAGGTGCAGATTGGGAACGTTGGAGTGTGGGACGTGAGTGACAGTGTTAACTGTAGTGCTGTCGTCAGGAATGGGAAAAGAGACTCCACTCGGAGTGTGAAGGCATGGCTGGGAACCTCGTGGGCAAGCCCTTAGCCTCCCTGACCCTTAGTGCCCCCCTGGGGGCCTGTCTGTTCCTATCACTGCACGTGGCACAGTGTCTTGTGATCTGCAACACCAGTCTTCACGTCCCCCCCACCCTAGACCGAGCATCTTGATGGCAAGGGCTGTGTCTGCATCTCTGAATTTCCCTGTCCCCAACGCACTGGCCTCTCTCCCCTTCCTCCTACCCTCTGGGCCCCCGTCTTGCGGCTTCTTCATTCCTTCCCGTTTCCTGGAGGTAGTGGTTAAGGGCAGAGTAAGTGCTGGGCCCAGAGGCCCTCCTACTCCAACTCCGAAGCTTGCACTCGCAGTAACCATGCTAAAGTGGAGGTTCTCAAACTTGAATGGGCACCGGAATCACCCGGAGGGCTTGTCTAAACACCGGTGCCTGGGGTCCACACCCGAGTGTCTGATTCCAGAGGTCAGGGCCCGAGAATCTGCATTTCTAAGAAGTTCCCAGGTGGTGCTGATGGATGCTGGTCCAGGGACCACGCTCCAGGACGTGTTGCTGTGAGGCTCTGTTATGAATGTGGATGTTCTTCGCAGGAGCGCACTGCGCATGCCCCTTCTTCGTTGCAGTCTTGACAGGAGCAGACTGGAGACTCACAGGAACAGAAAACGAAATCCACACGACCATGTCAACACCGCAGAAAGTTGTGGTCACTTAGAACCCAGGATTGGCACTCGACTTGAGGTTAGACTCTGAATCCAAATCCAGCTGTCACCAGGGGCGAGCTCTGTGACTGACCACAAATGGAACCTCTTTCAGACTCTTGTCTAGTCCATAAAATGGGAATCAGAATAACTACTTCAGAGCAGTATTGTGAGGATTAAATGCCAAAATTCCTTTCGTGGTGGCTGGTGCACGTCAGGCACTCAACTACTGATTTGAGTTTGGGCTCGACTGGACAACATCTATCAGTATGTTTCCGTTTTCTGCACATGTGGGGTTGCGGCACGGGATAGGAGTGGATATTGGGGATTCAGCGCGATGAATTCCATGGGGAGTTCTAGGATGCATTCGTATCAGTAGTGTGGACGTGTCGTGGATGTGGTCCTGTGTTTTTCTTGGATCACCTCCTGGACCGCATCAGCTGGGTGGGTCCCCAGCGCTCAGCATCTGTGTGAGCGTCTTGTGTGGCCCGGAGGCGCATGCGTGTTTGAGTGTGTGTGTGTGTGGGGGGGTGGCCGGGGACAGCCCTCTGCACCTGTCGGAGGAGCTGACCCCTCACCTAACTAAGGGTTGGCAGTATTGAGGGGAGCCGCAGGGAGTGCCAGGGCTGTTTTAGATGCCAGTAACAATATGGAAAAGTCTAAGGTTTACCATACCACACCCAGCTCATCAGCCTTGGGGAAGTTACTGATCCTGGGCATGCCTTCTTCTCTCCTATAAAAGGGAGACTGATAAGACCAGAACTGTGGGGATCCAGGGAGACACCACCTATTAAACTCTTAAAACGGCACCCAGCGCATGGTCACATGATGGGCACATGACCACTCCGTGATCATTAGCCCCTGTTTTTTATTGAGAACCTGCCATGTTCCAGGCGTGCTACAGGGGTCACCCGTTTCATTCCCACATATGTGCACTGCTTTACATACAGGGCTCAGTGGGGGACAAGGCAGCCTACTCATTTGCTTTCAAATACCATTTCTAAAGCATATGAGGAGCTGAGATGGGAAATGGGCTTGTCAGAGTGAGGTCGCTCCGTGAGTGAGCGCGTCGGGTGACACTGAGACCCGGCGCCCCAGGCCGGTTCTCTGCGCAGCCCCGCCTGCTCGCAGCATCCTTCTCTCCTCGCCGCCAAATGCTGATAATTGTAATTTGTACGGAGAATGAATTCATGGGTTTAATAGTTCTCGAAGTAAGACAGTAGACCCAAATATGTAGTTTTCAGACATTTTGATTTGATTTATATATCTCAAATACTAATTTATACTCATCTAATACTTTCATTATAAAATACGCAGTGGTACAGAGATTTGTATGCATATGGGTTTTTTTTTTTAATTTGGGTTTATAAATGGTTTGGAACAGGTTGCAGAAACATCGTCTGTTGCTCTTTTTAATATATCTTGAGCATGCTATGACACATCCTGAAATAATTTGCTGCGGAAAAGCACTGTTCTTTCTCTCTCTCTTTCTCAAATGTAGCTGTAAATATTACTTTGATGTATGTGATTGCTGCAACCATCTTCATTTGAAGGAAGTCTTCTAACCCTTCCAGCTCCCATCTCTTGCTATTGTCAAGAAATAAGAAAAACTGACTTAAAATGCATTATTCAAATGTATTTAATGTAAACATTGAACAAGTCTGAGAACAGCCACAATTTTTCCTTTGCTTAATGTGGTTTTGACAATATTTCGAATATTCTGTTTTACAGGCATTCATTTACTCTTCTTAGGAAAAATAGTTTTTCAAGTAAATCTTAGGATGCTAAGAAAGTCCCAGGGCCTGGAACATAGTAGGAACTGAATGGGTGTTTGGTGGTTGACCTGAGTTGAAGTGTGCTAGGATGCAAGGCGTGGTATAACATGCTGAGACCCTCGTGGCCCTCTGGGCAGAGAGACTGCTCGGGCAGGGCTCAGTGAGGGAGCTCTGGCAGGGTACAAGGAGACCTTGCAACCCCCTCTGGGCATCAGGGTGTTGCCCAGGGTCTGGCTGCTGGACAATGACAGAGCTGGATTGGGCTTTAGGATTGGGATCTTGTCATTTACCAAGTTAGTCCGCATTCTGAGCTTTCAGGCTCTGAGCCCCTTGGAGGTAGGACTTTGTCTTTTTTCTCTGCATATTCCCTAGCCTGTGCAAGCCCTAATGTCATGACTGCTTAGTAAATGTTTGCTCAGCTGAAGGACAAAGAGAAGAAACCGCATAGGTACATGGCTTCCTCTATTCTCCTCACTTATGAGAGCTGGCGGTGGGCTCGTGGCCTGATGCATCTGTGATCCATCATTTAAATCGTTCACCAGCTGAGAATGGAAGTTTCCATCTTTGTGGCTGTCTCCTGGGCTGTTTGGACCCCTGGTGGGTGGTGGAAATAGCCCTCGTCAGAAATGCTGTGGGTGCCCTGGGGCTTCCCAACCTTTCCTTGCATCGCACGCGGGCTGGTACTTCAACCCACATGAGGTTCTTGTCCTTCTGAACCTTGGTCTCCATGTGACCTCTAAGACCCCTGGCAGCAATAAAATTCTATCACATTAACCTGGTGTGTGTGTGTGTGTGTGTGTGTGTGTGTGTGTGTGTGTGTGTGTGTGTGTGTGTGTGTTGGTCGGCTGATTTGCCACAGACTCCTCTATGGATGTTCGCTCCTCTATGAATAAACAAGTAAATATTCTGACCTATTTTTTGGCAGACAGAGGTTCTGGTTCAGATCACTGGGTCCTTCTTTTGTTGCCCTTCTGTTGTCCCTGGGATGAAAGAAAATAGATTGCAGTCAGGAAATAGCAAGAAGCTAGGGGAAAAAAAATAATTAAGTGCATTCATTCACAGAAACAACCACCCGGTCAGATTTAAGTAATGAACATCTCACAAATAATTCCAAATCTCTCTTTGCATTTCCACTGGGGTTAAAAAAATAGCTGTGTTTCAAGTAATTTAATTACTTTAAAATATATGTATATATTTTAATGTAAGAGCTTTCTTCTACAAGGGGCGGTGGTGTGGGGTGAAGAAGCACCCCAGTCAGGGTGGAAAGTCGGCCTGCTGTCCTACATCAGCAGGCTCACTGCGGCACCCTCCCTGTCTCTGTGACATTGTTCTGTAAAATGAAGAGCATCATACCTTCAACACATGGTTGAGGGGAGGCTGTCAAAGAAGGACAGTGCCTGTGGACCAAGGAATGTTCTAGATGCTTCCTGTGTTAGTCGAATTTGACCCCAAGCTAGCAGACATCATCCAGGGTAGGAAGGCAGATTACTTAGCAATAGCAGTTCAGATTCAAATTATATTTATTGGAATTCTATATAATTTAGATACTTTGCTATGGCATTTACTGTGAAAAGATTAAATTATTTTAAATTGAGTTAATTTGCTCACACTATCATAAACCATCACTATTATGCATCCCTCATTCATTTAATTAGCCACATTTAATATACTTCCATTTCTTTTGCGGGTATTTCGTGAGTTTTAGCAGAGATTTATTGATAACAGTTTCGTCAGCAAATGCTCCTCGACAGCTACCTCGTTAGCTCGGCTGACCTCCTTGTCCGGGTTCCCACCACGTGGGGCAAACTTGCTTCTTCTTGGTCCTTGTACTTTCGCTACCCCCACCCCCAGGCCTCTTTCAGATACTGTTTATTGTCTCCCTTCTGCTTCTGAGCTCAGCACAGGTGCCAGGTCCTCAGAAGAACCTTCCCGCCCTCTAAGACTGGCTCCTTCACAGTGTGTGTCTGAGTTGTAGTTTTACTTTTGTCTTAACTCGTAGCTTGTGATCATGTCTGCCAAGCTAGCTCAATGACCATGCCCTCGAGGGCAGAGATGTGCCGGCTGTGCATCCGTAGGGTCGGGGAGAGCGCCTGGTCTGCAGCGGGCCCTCAGTGGGAATGCCTGTGCACGCAGGAGTCAAGGACCCCGGGAAATGCCTATCAGTGACCAGAGATTGTCCATCTAGGATTTTGTGTGCAGCCTATAGGCTGTGATGTAATAAATAAAAAATTTAGTGAGGGGCACCTTAGTGGCTTAGTTGTTTAAGCGTCCAGGCTCAGATCATGATCTCAGAGTCGTGGGATGGAGCCCTGCATCGGGCTCCATGCTGGGTGTAGAGCCTGCTTAAGATTCTCTCTACTTAATTATTGTATTATTTCATATATTTCATTATTTGCTGTTTATCTGGGTAAAGCTTGATTCACGCCTACATCGGCACCCCGACTTCTAAGTTCTCAACGTGGGCATCTCTTTCCCGGAACTTTTTGCTTGGTTATTCTCTAGCAGACACAGGCCCTTTCCCCGTGAATGGCTCCGTTGCTCATATAGTTTCCAAACCAGCAGCCTGGGCACTAACCTTGAGTCTCCTCTTTCCCGCCCCCCTCACCAACAACTCCATGCTCTGTTGACAGATCCCCGGATGTCTCCTCTCCTGCCCCTTCTTCCTTGCTCAATTATGTCCTTGCTCAGTCTTCGTTCTGCTCTACCTGAGGTCTAACTCCCAGCATCAACCCCTTACCTGATTTCCTGGCCCCCTGGGCTCCAATCCACCCACCAAAATGCCACAGGAGTGACCTTTATTTCTTTTTTTTTGGACCTTTTCTATTGTGTGTTTTATTTTATTTTAAAAAATTTTTTAACTAACATATAATGTATTATTTGTTTCAGGGGTACAGGTCTGTGATTCATCAGTCTTACACAATTCACAGCACTAACCATAGTACGTAACCTCCCCAATGTCCATCACCCAGCCACCCCATCCCTCTGACCCGCCGCCCCCCCCCCCCAGCAACCCTCAGTTTGTTTCCTGAGTCTCTTACGGTTTGTCTCCCTCTTTGGTTTCATCTTGTTTCATTTTTTCCCCCTTCCCCTATGATCCTGTGTCTTATTTCTCAAGATCCTCATATCAGTGAGATTATATGACACTTGTCTTTCTCTGACTGACTTATTTCACTTAGCATAATACCCTCTAGTTTCATCCACGCCGTTGCAAATGGCAAGATTTCATTTTTTTGATTGGCTGCATAATATTCCATTGTATATATATATACCACATCTTCTTTATCCATTCATCTGCTGATGGACATCTAGGCTCCTTCCACGGTTTGGCTATTGTGGACATTGCTGCTATAAACATTGGGGTGCATGTGCCCCTCCGGATCGCTACATTTGTGTCTTTGGGGTAACTTCTAATTAGCAGGATATTATCAAGTCACCTCCCTGCTTGAAAATCCACACCACTTGCCCCTTCTGGGGGACAAAATCCATACTCATTCCCATGATAGCCGAGATGCCTGCCTCAGCGGTCTTGAACACAATTTCTGTTGTCTGTGTCTCTGTTCCCTCCTATCCTGTGCCCCCACCAGGGCCCCACACTGTCCTCAATCTGGGCCCTACCTTTGCATGCTCCCGCATCACTGATTAGATTTTTCTTTGGCCTCCTCTCCATCTGCCAAAAACCTTTCCATTCTTCCAGGTCTAGTTCCAATGCTAGTTTCCCTTGAGTTCTGTCCTGCTTCCTCTTTAGGACTTTTGGTATATCTCTGTTTTACTGTTCGTTCGTTTGTTCATGGACCTGTTCATTCATTAACTCAATGAACATATGTCAGATCTACATTGTACCAGGCTGGATGCCACACAGTGGGATGCAGTTGTTAAAGAAGATGGATGGAGTCTGCCTCATGAATCTTACTGCTGTTGGGGAGATAGGCCATAAACAAGTAAACAATCTTTTTTTTTTTTTTTAAACCATAGTGTCTTGTATGTGCCTGTTCATGCGTTCATGTCCCCCTGGACTAGCGGCTTGACAATATAGCCGTATCCTGGGAATTGTTTCTCTCCCAGCACACTGGCTACCTGACCTCAGGAATGTTTGTAAGATACAAATAGATGTATCAATAAAGAATTGACAAATGACCTGCCCGTTTGGGCTCATCCACAGAAGCAAGCCGTGCCCTTCATGTGCCGAATCCTGTGGGTCTCTCTGCTACCAGGGAAATTCTGACCTGTCCCTGCACAGAGAAGGAGGCCCTCGGTATCATGTCAGAGCATTTGTGTTCTCTGACAGCCCACGTAACATTTGCCTAAATGGCTTTAACTAGTCCCATTGTAGGAGAATGGGAGAGATTCTGAGAATTTCCTCAACCTCTTTCTAAATACCTTAAGAACCCAACATCCGGAAGCTACCTTTACTTTTCCAGATAATCTGCTTTTGACTTTTTAACTTTAAGAAGAGAGTTGAATTCAAAGTCTTTTTCTATTTGATGTTGACAGTAACCCTCAGCAGTAGATGGGCAAGTCTCCTTCTCAGCTCCAAGATACAGATGAGGACACAGGGGCCCTGTGAGCAGTGGGGTTGGGCTGGAGTGACCAGGCTTGTTGCAGGCCAGGGCTCTGACTTCCGGCCAGGTGCATGTCAGATGTGCATTAGGGGAACCAGGAGCCAGTGATTTTCAGAAGCTCAGGGCCAGACCCTCTGAAAACCACTGCGGAAGAGAGAGAAGATGGGTCTGGGAGGAGTTCCTCCTCCCACAACAGATTATGTAAGGAAAATATTAACGAAGCTGACAAATAGCCATTTACCTGGATAGTAAGTAGTTAAAGTTTATGTGCTTTGGAAATGCATGGAAAAAGCAGAGATTAGAAATCAAAGTGGTTGCTTCCCTATTTCCAGCTCCCTCCCAGTTATTTGGCTTTGAATTTTGTTCGCTAATCTCAAGGAAAACTGAAATGTCCAGCTCCACGGTTTTACCCCCTACCAGATTTCTCTATTTTAAATCATTCTTTAGGGTTCCAGTTTTTAGAGACACATTGTTTTAAATATCCAATGTTGAAAGAATCATAAAGTTTCAGTCACAGAGAATGTTGATTAAGAATGTTAATCATCATGGGTCAAGATTATTTGCTTTACATTAAATCGAGATCTGACCTTGGAAGGTTCAGTGTTCCCAAGTTGGCCATTGCCTCTGTGAACCTGGGAATGACAGTTCCGTTTACTACAGCAGGGTAAGTAGATACTCACCATTTTATGAGGCCTCAAACATTTGGGACCAGCTGCCTTTCCTGTGGGCCACTCAGCCTGTCCCACCCACATTGTAAAATGAATCACATCAGCAGTTTTAAACTGCTGCCTTATTACTTGTCATTGATCCTACTCAAGTGCCCACCAGGGAAGCAATACAAGTTTATTTATTGCTCAGAGAACTCAGCACATCCTTGGAAAAGTAAGAGATGCCACTGGCTTGTGGGGAAACTGAGGCACAGAGAGCCAGCGGGGGTGAGCCAATTAATTGTTCTTCCAAACAACTCACATCCTGCCGAAAAAGAGCAAGAACACATCGCCCCACACCATCCAGCCTCTCTTCTTGATTTCCTCCTAGCACTTGAGGTTCAACACTTTCTGGCCATCTTTGATTTTCTTCTCTTCTCTACCTCCCTCCTGCATGGTCAGTTAACAAAAGCCATTTGGTATCCCTTCACAGGTTTGTTTTCTTGTTCCCTCCTTTTTCTATATACCTTCTGTGATTCCCATTGCTTTTTGAGTAGACCTAACCTACCTGATAGTTTAGAACTGGTGGTCTAGTTCCATGGTGGAATCAATTTATACCTGTTGTAGTGGGTTGAGAGGTGTCTATCAAGAGATATGTGTGCCTGGCACCTGTGAATGGGACTACATTTGGAAAAAGTTTCTTTGAGAATGTAATCCTGCTAAGGATCTTGAGATGAGATCATCCCAGAGTAGGGTGGGCCCTAAAACCAAGGACAGAGAAGAGAGAAGAGAACATGGAGGAAGGCTGTGTGAAGACCCACATGAAGATGGAGGCAGAGACTGGAGCCATGGGGCCATGGAGCCACCCAAAGCTGGAAAAGCTGAGGAAGGAGTCTCCTGTAGGGTCTTCAGAGGGCGCACAGCCCAGTTGACACCTTGATTTTAGACTTCTGGGCTCCCATTCTATACATTCACAGGGATCTTGCAGACTCCCGAGAAATCACACAAATTGCTCTTAAGCCGTAATTCTCCTCCATTGTTGAGTCCAAGATCGTGAGTGGTAATAATGTATAATACTATGTAATGATGATAATGACAACTCAAAACTTACATGGGACTTACAGCTTCCTGGCTATTATTTTGCATTTCACACATATTAATCCATGGAATCCTCACAGCACCCTGTGAGACTGGTCCCACTCTATCCCCAGCTCTATTGGATTTCTTCCTCTTGTGTTTAACGCATGCTCTATCTCCTCAGGAATTGATGCATGTTGGGATCCTGAGGAAATAGGCCCTGAAATGGAATCACTCAGAAAGTGCATTAGGGTGAGCTCCTGGAATCAGCCCCCAAGGAAGGAAAGCAAAGGAGCAGGATTGGCAGAGGGAGGAGGTGGGCTGTGCTCTGGTGCTGTCATCGTGGCCCTTCACCATTGTCCCGGGCTGTGGTAGGAGGGCTGGGCTTTTGTGCCCTTGGTGGACCAGTCAGTGAATGCGGGCTGTACCAGGGAAGGCAAATCCAACCAAGGCAATTCCCAAAGAAGTTTGAGGGGGACCTAGGTGGAGACTCACAAAGTCTAGTACAAAATCACACTGATTCTGACTCTTTAGCAAGTCTGAGTTCTCAAAGTCAAAATGGGCCTTGGCTCTATTTTTCAGTAGGAGAGAACCTATCGACTGCATGTTAGTGGTCATTTTTCTTATCTAGGACCTGATTCTCACTGAGAATGACTAAAGATTACCGGAGGTGGACAACCAGTAGCATTGAGAAGGGTAGTTGATAATTCAACCATTTCAGCCAGGTCAAAAGTGTGGGTTACTCGATTAGAGAGATACAAAGTCCTAGCATTAAATATGACCTAATTTGTTGGTTTAGGTTGTTTCTTTTTTGTTTTCTGATTTTTCTTTTGAGAACAACCAGCATGTGCTTATTATCTCATATAGCGGAGGATAACAACATAGAACTCTCCTTAACTTCAGGAGAGTGAGAAGCATCAGCTAGAAAAATTGGAGACCTACTGCTGATAGGGACTTTACACGAAGTAAAATTAAGCTGTTCAATAATTTTGGTCTTTTAGCCAGCCATTTGTTTTGGGTGCTTGGGTGTACTGGGTGGTCATCCATGAGGATCTGGTCTAATTTAAATGCAGCAGCTTCTTCCTTGGCAGCGAGTTAATTGCCCAGTATTTTCCCAGGTAAATAGAATATTAGATTCCAACATGTCCTTTTTTCTTTTAAGCAGGAGATTCAACTTCATTATCTAATCTAGTACTTCATAGGCATTAGAGGTTATGTCATCGGACTTAACTCTAGAATTTTCTTGCTGTGTCTGGTGAATGGTTTTGAATGCTCCAGTGAAGTTCTGCAGAGCATATTATTTAAGAGCAGGTCATGTCTGTTCATGTGATATGATTTCTTTGGCTAAGTCAGTTTCTGCCACTCCACCTGCAAGCATAAGACATTTGTTCCTCATGAGGACTTTGAAAATATTGACGCCATAACCTACTGTTTTCCCTATATCATCATCAGGTTGGCTGTAGAACCTTGGAACACTTCCATAGAAATAGCACTGTGTTGTTTTTTTTTTTTTCTCTCTCAGCCTCTGAGAGATGAACACTCTACAGTGGCGTGGGTCTTCAATGACTGGAGGAGTTGATCTAGAAAGGGTGGTGGCACCAGCTGTTTTATAGGGTCTCCTGGGATCCCAGTTTGAGTCCAGCCCAACCAACATGACCTCATATTCATTTGCACAGTCCTTCAAGAACTATGAACTCCACCATGCTATGTGTTACTCCCACTTTGTCCCAGCATCACCATGGATTTAATTTGTGCATCCATGAGATTTCCTTCCATTTCACACAATCCATGAGACTTTCTACTCCCTTATAAAATCCATGGGATTTTTTTTTCTTCCTTATAAATCCACAGAATCGTTTTCTCTCCTACACAATTTATCAATTCTTCTATGATTATCAGTTCTGTTCTCTTAGTTTCTGTTATCATGCCCTCAGGAGGATGAGAATGCACCTGCTATTTTAGCATCTTTAGAGATGTTACATCACCTTTTGTTTCCATCTTAAAAAAGTGCCATACTGTTATTAGTTATCTATTGTTGTGTATCAATACTATCACAAACTTAGCAGCTTTATCAACACATGTTTATTATTTTACAGTTTTGGGGATCAGGAATGTAGGCATGGCTTTGCTGGGTCCTTTGTTTTAGGGTGTTTTTGAGGCTTCAGTCAAGGTATCAGCCAGGGTTGGAAAGCTCCATTGCTCCTAAGTACATGTGATTGCTGGTAGGAGTCAGTTTCTTGTGGCCTGTTGGGCTGAGGGCCTCAGGCCCTTGGTGTCTGTTGGCTGCTACCCTTAGTTCCTTGCCATGTGGACCTCCCTAACGTGCCACTTGCCTCATCAAAGCCTGCTAACCAAGAAGACAAGAGGAAGTTGCAATCTTAGGTAACATAATCACAGAAATGACAACCCATTTCCTTGAACCTCAGGTCTTGTTCACACTTCAGGGGAGGGGATTACACAGGGAGGAACATGACTATCAAGAGATAGATAATTGGGGGGGGGTCACATTTTAGTGACTGTCTGCCACACATATTGTCTACTTAATGTGGAAGCATGACTACAGATGACACTTCAGTAATATCTAGAAGGGTTTTTTGTGAGCCTAAAAACCAGATCAGCTCAAATCTTTCTGCAGCTTATTTCATAACTTTTTATGACCTCTGAAAATGTCAGGCCAATTTTTGAAGGTTTTTCAGCTAATTACAGAAGGCTCCAGCCAAGACCAGAATAAACTGGTTCTCCAACTCTTTTGCGCATGAGAGGCCATTGCAATAATTTTTTTTTGTAGCCGGATGCGATGCTTCTAACTCCCTTAAAATAGTCCACATCAGTTGTCACAACTTTTCCAAGTGAGCAATGCCCATTTTGTTTCTTCCACTTGGTCCCTAAGCTGTGTGGGTGGTATGTGCAAACTTCCTTCAAGTGGTATATTTCTGTACACAGTTTTTTTCTAAACCTAGGAAATGCTTTCCCTGAGCATCTGGAAAAGCTCAGTTTCTCGGGAATTTGATGTGCCATAGCCTAGATGCTGGATATCATTATGTGTTTCACTGCTGAACCCAGAAAAGCTGAAGGGCATGCACAACTTTTCTGCCACACTTTTAAAGAAAATTTTGAACTTGAACATATTTACATAGGGCCTATACCCTCAAGCTCATGAAGCCCACCATTCATCCTGACTATCTTACACTTTCCTATATGCTGACTAGCCCCTGAAGATTTGAGCTGGTGACCCTTTCCAGAGGAATTTGAGAGGGAAGTCCACTCAGTAATCAGTTGACTGTAAAGAGATGTTTTAATTGCTATCCCTCACATATTCGCACCTTTATAATGGTTAATTTTATGTGTCAACTTGGCTAGGTTATGAAGCCCAGTTGTCTGGTCAAACAATAGTCTAGATACTGTTGAGAAGGTATTCTTAGTTGTGATTAACATTTGTTTGTTTGTTTATTTATTTATTTATTTATTTATTTATTTATTTATTTATATTTAGATACAGGCAGAGAGAGAGAGAGAGTGCACACACTACTGGGGGAGGGAGGGGCGGACGGAGAGGGAAAGAGAGAATCTTAAGCAGGCTCCATGCCCAGCGTGGAGCCTGACGTGGGCTGGATCTCACAACCCTGAGATCATGACCTGAGTCAAAACCAAGAGTTGGGATGCTTAACCAATTGAGATACCCAGGTACCCCAAATGTGATTAACATTTAAGTCAGTGGACTTTGAGTAAAGCAGATGAACTTCCATAGTGTGGGTGGGCCTCACCCAATCAGTTGAAGGCCTTAAGAGCCAAGGCTGAGGTTTTCTGAAAAAGAAGGGATTCTGTCTCAAGACAGCAACATGGAAACCATGCCTGAGTTTTCAGCCTCTGTCCTGCAGAATTTGGTCCAAGATTGCAACACAACTCATATTTATATGAGTTTCCAGCCTGCTGGACTGCCGTATAGATTTCAGACTTGCCAGCTCCCAAAATTGTGTGGGCCAAGTTCTTAAAAGAAATCTCTCTCTGTATGTATGTATGTATTCTTTTGGTTCTATTCCCTGGAGAACCCTGACAAATATACTTCTCAAACATTTAGTCATTGGGAACTGCCTCTCAACACACAGGGAAGAAAGAATATGTAAGTAACAGGTAGTAGGTGTCTACCATGTGCCAGATACTGCTGTAGGTGTTCTAATTTAATCCTCACAACAGACCTTCAAATTAGATGAGGGCAATTCATGTTGTCCTCATTTTACAGATGGTGAAACGAAGACTCAGGGCTCCAGTCAATGAGCTTCCATAGTTGGACAGATCTTGGTGTAAAACCTGTTCCTTCACTGGATGGACTCCACGTGTAATAGACTCCACTATATGCCACAGCAAGTGCCTGGTGAACAGAGGAAAGATATGCACACAGGAGACTTTTTGTCCTGAAGGATCCTTCTTGGGCTCATCAAGGCTTTGAGCTGGTTTCTGCTGAGGAGATCTAGTAGTGGGGCCATGGGAGAAGATCCTCTCTGGTTGCCATGGCCCCCACTGTGGGATGTTCTCTTTCCTCTGTGCCCGAGTCACACTGGAGTTTGAGTGGCCAGTGAGGACACGGTGGGAGCCCTTGTCTTTGGGACATGGCCTTATGGCCCACCTGGATTGTTGCAGTGAACCCATTCCTAGATAGCCCATCGGAAGCTACATTTGCTGGGAGGCAAACACCACTGATGAGGCATGATTTCAGCCCCTGCTCGGAGGCAAGAATGCAGCAAGGTACTCCCTGAGTCTCCAGACACCAGGAGATCACAATCCAAGGACTTTGGAGGCTATTCCTGCCTTGCCTGGCACTACATGTGTAACAGAAAGTGAAGGAAATGGCCCAGATATAGGACAGACTTACATTCTGAAGCAGTTTCAGCTTTGAGGGAATTGCCCAGAGGGTTCTGTCTGTCTTGTCCAATGTCTCCTAGCTGTTGTGTTTATAGCTACACTCCTGGACAGTGATTCTGGACCAGCCAGCTGGAGGGGAAGGGGAGTTTGGCTGTGTAACTTCAGGGTTAGAGTTAGGGTTTGAGCCCAACTACTTACTGCCTCATTGTGTTGTCTCACCTACACCACTTAACCACCCTGGGCCCACAATGGTTACGTGGTGTAGGCATAAAATCAGGGTAGGACTGGTTGGTGTGTCCATGATGCACCATCACTAAACATATCGTGAGTATTTTCTTGTCTCCGCGTTAAGCAGTGGTAAATCAGAGTCCTGATTCACAAGCAGCTGGAAGTCTAGTGGCAGAATTTTTAAAAACCATGTCATAAGCGGGGTGTGCATATGCATCATTCTTTCCATGGCTTAGCAGGATGACTTGACTCATGGGTCCTGTGCTCACTGAAGCCCCCCTACAAGAGCTCCTTAATTGATCTCCTTGACATCAACCCTTTTCTCCACAAGGAGCCCCTATAATTTTGTCTCGGCTATCATTTCAACTCTGCAGTTTTGTTTTACAAACCTATGTTTCAGGCAAACTGAACCTCCTGCTGGGCTGAAATAGAACTCTTTGAGATTCTCTTTGTTCATGTGGTCTCCTCTGCTTGTGATTCATTTCTCTCTCTTCCTCTTCTCCTTCTGCACGTGCACAACTTCAGCATCTCTTGTTCTTCTGGGCCCACCCAGCACAGATGCCATCTTTTCCAATCATCTTTTGAAAATGTGTCTAGGAAGGGGCGCCTGGGTGGCTCAGTCAGTTAAGCATCCAGCTCTTGGTTTCAGCTCAGGTCATGATCTCATGGGTAGTGAGGTTGAGCCCCATGTAGGGCTCCATGCTCAGTGGGGAGTCAGCTTGAAGATTCTCTCCCTCTGCCGCTCACCCCACTCTTGCGCACACGCACTCTCTCTCTCTCTCTCAAATAAATACATACGTCTTTAAAAAATGTGTCTAGGAAGAGGTCCCATGTCCCTCTGTGAGTTAGAATGGTTCTTGCTCTCTGCCTTAGTGGATGACAACCATATTTCTTAAGCCCCCACCCTGTCCTGAACCTAAGCCCTCTTCTCCTGCATCCTCATTGAGAGCTCCTGAGAGGCTCTGTCTCATAGTCAGGGGAACAAAGTCCTCTCAGACTTAAATCCTTTACTGAACTGAATTGAAATTGGGAAGCAGACCCTGGTGCATTCCACAAGTCAAATATTTATTGAGTAACTACTATGTGCTGGGCATTGTATTAGGCCTGCGGACACAGGTGGGCAAGACACAGAAGGTCCTACCCTCATGAAGGTGGCAGCCACATGCATGAGAACCAAGCTGGTGAGCAAGGAGCTCATCCCTCTGCCTTTCTTTTATCCATGGCTTCTTATCTTTGTTTACTCCTGATTTGAATGGCTACATAAATTTCCAAGACAGTCCACCTGGTTCTGACCTGATTTTTCTTTTGTTCACAGCTTTGACTACTGACTGCTGGATTTATACCTGGCAAGGAGGAAACCCCTTTCTGAACCTTCTTCAGGCTCTTAGGATCCACTTGGGCTATACTCCCTCCTCTAGCTTCCCCTGACTCAGAGAGAGGCTCTGGGTTCTCTGTTGAAAGGGACCAGGCTTGGATTTTCAGGGACTGCCACCTGCATGGTCATCATTTTTGTGCACATCTCCCACCCAAACTTTGAATTCTTGTCACCCCTTCCTCACACAGAATAGCAGCAAAGGAAATATTTGTGCATGAGAAGAGCTATAGACAGAGACAGGACTCTCTTGAGGGAATTACTCACTCTTGTTTATTAAGGCAGAAAATGGACTCAGAATATTCCAGAAGAGACCAGCTCTGTTTATGGGTTGTAGATGCAGAGTGGAGGGTGCTGTCTGAATTTACTCCTTCCTTTTCCAGAGTTTTAGCCTCGACGGTTTTCAGAGCATGAGGCTGAATGGAAAGATAGATATCATCTCCTTAAACCTGCTAATCTTATAAATGGGGAAAGTTGGACCCAGAGAAATGGAATGACCTGCTCAAGTTAGCCAGATGCTGACCGTGAAGGTTCCGGCTCAGCTCCTGGCTCCGCCTGTGGTGCTCAAGGTCCCTTTTATTTGGTCTTTGCTTCCCCAGTGCTTGTCCTTCTAATTAAACCTCTTTGTGTGTCTCGTGAATAATTTCTCCTCATTTTCTTTTTAATCTTCTTGAGGAAATAAAGAAAGACAAAAGAAAGATAATCTAATTTAGAACATAAGAAAGTAATCCTGAATCCTTTATGTCCAGTTTTCAAGAAAACCCACAAAACCTTATTCCCATTTACTTTTTTTGTTTAAATTTTGATTCAGCAAAAGGAAACAAATGAACCAAGAAAAACCGAAGTCTTAGAGATCAGCTTTTCAAATGCTTTCTCTTTCTCTCTCTTTTTTTCTTCAGTCTTGACTGTCAGGGGACGTAGCTTCTAATAGACCATCAGGGTATGTAATGAGCAAATACAATAACAACAGTGAATTACCCCTTTTATACATCCAAAGATGTATTCATAGTGAAATTTAATTTATAGATGGGCATGCCTGAAAGATTTTGGATGTGGCTAGAAAATGACTTGAAAAAAGCAATACGTGTATTTTTAGAAAATCCCTCAAAACAAATGCTTGATTTGTGCCTGGTTAGTACACACCCAATGAAAACTCAAGAGTAAAAGGGGACATTACTGACCTTCTGTGTCTGCAGGGATGCCAGGGAGGGGCCTCCAGCTTACAGGGCAGGAGGGGCTTTTAGAGCATGTGGTCCCTCAAGATAATACGCGTTCCTCCATTTCCCGGCCCAACACATTCTGACTCCAGAAGGTCTGAAGAACGGAAGGGAAATCAAGACAGGAAAGGGAAATAAGAGGGAAAAGGGAAGATTCTAGAAGACGCCAGCTCCTGGGCTGGGCTCCACCCTCCGTCCTGTGGGAATCTGCAGCACCGTTGCCAGCAGTGTTTCCCCTCCAGTCCCATCCTATCTCACTTCCCCCCATCCACCTGCCACGTTGCGGCGGGACCTCTCACTGTGCTTATGGTCCATGTCCCAAATGTGGAACACAGGCCTTCCGTGGTCTCCCTGACACTTCCCACAGCTAGCTCTCTGTGGCTTCTGCTTTGCACCCTAATGTCGGCCATCATGAGCCATTGGCCTGTCCCTGCATGGGGCTGGTTGGAGTATGCTGTGAGAATTAAATGAGATAATGCATGCAAAATGCTTGCAACGGGGCTTGGAATGTAATACGTCCTCAATAAATATTTGAGCTGGAAGTCTTTATCAGAATTAATCCAATAATACTCTTTTAGTGCACATTATGGGCCAAGAATTGCTCTCATGCTTGGGATATGTCAGTGAACAAAGCTAAGAGTCCTACCTCCCATAGAACAAGGCACAAAAGGCTCTCTGTCTTGGGGAAAGAGAAGGTAAGCAATCACAACAGGTAGAAAGATGTGCGTGGGCAGGTCACAGGGTGGCATTCTCCCACATCGCCTCTCCCAACCCCATCCAGAGTTAATCTCTCCTTAATGCTGGTTCCCCTGGAAACCATTCAAAAAACAAGTGTCCTAACATTTCATGTTTTTCCCTATTCCATTTTGCATTGTTGTTCTAACCACTTGGCTTCGTCTTTGACGGCCTGCTGGAGATACTCTGTCCCACCTGGAGCACAGAGCAAGTTGTGCTTAGGATTCCAGAGGAAGCAGAGAGCCAGTGGGGGCCTGGGGAACTCTCAGTGGTGACCACCACACTGGCTGGAGAAGAGAGGAAATGCTAATGGTTTACAGTCAGCCTCTGCCTCACAGTGTGCTTGCTATCTCCAGACCTTATTTCTCCAGCTGTAAGATGTCAGGAATGGAGGAGACCTTCCACATTAGACCCACATGGGGTGGGAGAAGGTGGGGGCGGCTACCAGGGGCTATTGGTGGTGTGCTGGAGTGTATTCACACTATACAGCAGGGCTGATTATTAACCATGGCAAGAATTTGAGAGCCAGTTGGTAAATGACTTGTTAAAAATTAAATTACACACAATTCCAATTGGATAAATTATAGTAAAAACAAAGGTAATAAATACTCAAAAACACATCCCTTCCTAATTATTTTGCTACATTTCTTATCACCTGTGGTCTGATGCTATTCACGTCTATTGGATCCATGCAGTGGAAACATGTGCATTCTTCCCAATTCTGCATTTAGTGACCTCAGTTTGGTTTTGACTTTGGCCACTGTGGGAGCATTTGCACCATAGAACTTGGCACATGCTGCAAGTCAGGGTTTGCTTACTGCTTTGTTGATAGACTAACTCAAGAACATGATGGGGAAATGTTAGTAAAGCAGGTTTAATTTAAAAGTGTATCATGTTGGGGAGATGCCTGGGTGGCTGGGTCCATTAAGCTCAGGTCGTGATCTCAGGATCCTGGGATCCAGCCCTGCGGGCAGGCCTTGCACTCAGCAGGGAGCTTGCTTGTCCTCCCTCTGTCCCTACCCCCACTCATGCTGTCTCTCTTTCTCAAATAAATAAATAAAATCTTCAAAAAAAGTATGTCATGTCTATAGCTGGAATATTGTGAATACACCGAAATTGAGGAGGTATTCCAGTATTCAAAACTGTTTTCCAATACAGCAAAGAAGTTGCTCACATCACTGACAAGCCAAGTTCTGGAAGATTTCTTTGTTCTTTCCCTTCTGTTTTACTCATTCATGTAAAGGAAGACTTCAGTCAATATTGATGTTAGAACTGTACTCATTTGTCAGTTGCCACCATAGGTTGGTTAGGGATATAAGAGTTCAACAAAAATCAGTGAAATCATTCTGTGAGAATCAATGGGCACTACAGAAATTTACAATAAAGAGTGCTGTGTATTTCATTACTATTTGTGAATTGCATACTCTATATCCTACATATCAGTAACATTTATAGCAAATTGTGTGCATTTATATGCATCCCCCTCCCCCCCACCCCAACTCAGGAGCTGTATGTTAACCGTTCACTAGAGTTTACCGGAAGGATAACTGTTTACAGTGTCCTACGGCAGACTGAGCTCAGCTTCGGTGCCAGAAACAGCACAGCTGTGATTAGACTCCGGGTTTCTGGCCTGGGGCAATGATTAGACTGCTCTGAGCCACATATTTCTTATCTCTAAAGTGGCAACAATAGTAACGTCTTAGGTGTGATGTGAGGCTGGGGGCCCAGTAAAAGTTAATTCTATTCTCTTTTCAAGTATAGGAACACAAAAGGAACAAAATCCCACAGAACTGTGCTGCCTTCCTCCTGCCCTGTCTCAAGTCCCAAAGTGTATGTAAATCAGTGGGCTTCCTTATCTTCTCCCAAATATGCTGGTGACTTCACTACTTGTCTCCCTGTATCCAGGATCAACTCCAGCATCTCTCCTTTGTAGCTGGAGGAGCTATAAGCCTGGGGCAGTTCTAAGTTTAAATATCCCCTTCTCTTTTACCCCCTGGAAAGGAATTCTGTGTCAACAGGATTGATGTGAGCAAAAGAGGAGAGCAGATCCACAACCCCCTCCTGAACTACAACGTGACGAGTGATTATAATGATGGGCTTCTCATTACTGGCGCTGCAAGCTGAGGAAGGACAGAGGGTACTCCTCAGTTGAAATCACTTCCCTACTCGCTTCTTTTTTGTGCTAGGCACTTAGTAGGTACCCAAACTCTCCAGTAAATTAAATTCTAATTAGATAATAGTTAACGTTTGCCCAGAGCATTACAGATAAAGACTTTAGTGATTTATGAGCCAAGACTACCGTCTGAAACGTAGGGCTCGATTTCCCTGTAACCTTTTTCTGCTCTGTACCATACAGAAAAGAGAATGGGAGAGAGAAAAATGACTTTCTTACTCCTCTGACAGGCTCCCTTTGGGCCTACAGAACATTCTCATCTCTTCCACTATGTGTGTAACCAGGAAAGAAAGAACAGCTTTGGTTTTTCTTTTTGCTTGTTTTTTGTTTTTCATCCTGGGCTGTAAGGAGGTAGGGAAATTGGGTGAGCAGGGTATGGTCCTTGTGTTAGAATCACTGGCCTTTTAGTTGTGAAGGGAAGAGCCAATGAGCTTACACAAAAGAATCAAGACTCTGGAGGCATTTTCTTAAAAATGTAAACACAAATGTACCATGTGACTCTGCAATTCCACACTTAGGTATCTACCCAAGAGAAGTGAAGACATAGAGCCACACAAAGACTTGCACAGGGATGATTTTAGCAGTATTATTCATTAGCATCCAGAACAGAGAACAACCTCAGTGTCCACTGGTGGATTTAGTGGATAGATGACATGCGGTATTATTCATGCAATGGGATACTATTTAGCAATGAAAAGGAGTGAACTATTACAGATGCTATGACTTGGACAAACTTCAAAAACATGTGAAGTAGAAGAAGCCAGACCTAGGAGTCCACCTAGTATATGATGGACATACCCAGAAGAGGCAAATCTAGCCCGCAAGAGAGTAGATTAGTGGCTGCCTGGGGCAGGGGGCGGGAGCTGGGGACTAGGAATACAGTGAAAGGGCATGAGAGAGCTAACTGAGATGAAAGAAATGTTCCAAGACTGATTTATGGTGAGTGTTACACAACTTGCTAAATTTACTAAAAAAAGAAACTTGAATTGTACACTTGAAATGGGTAACATGTAACGTATGGCTAAGTAAGTTTACTTAGAAGAAGGTTCAGGAGAAAATTACATATTGGCAGCATCCTTTAGCTTTGATCCTTCATCAGTGCATGTCCCAGGCTGCGGCATCCTTGTCTACAGAACAGGCGTGAGGAGCTCTGTGCTCTAGGCCACCTCTCACCTGGGCTGAGCTTCCAGAAGGGGTTAGTCCTCTCGGAGCTGTGCCTGTAGGTGGGCCCGCACCTGTGGACCAAGCACTGCAATTCACTCTACCACCACCCAGCTCTCCGCAAAGGTGATTGCCAGAGCCTTTTCACGCTAAATTAGAATCAAGCGCACTAACCACCTGTTAGGAAAATAAACTGGCTCTGGTTTTAGGAACTTTGTGTTTTTAAACTGGCCAGACTTCCTCAGCTGTTGCCAGCAGACCAGGAATAGACATCAGTAGGAGACAGATGGAGTCTTTGAGACTCTGTTTGGGTAATAATAATGTGGTCCATACATTGTTGGAAATAAAATTAAATGTTATGAGCTACCATCCTTCTCAGAGCACCTTGGCCACTCTCCGTGTGACAATGACCTCACTAACTGGTTGTTAGAATTAGCTTTATTTCTGTAGGAAACACAGGTGTGTATGTGTGCGTGTAGGGGTTTGGGAGTAGACTGTGGCCAGCATAGAAAAGAAAGAAAAGGAAATGGAAAAAGGACAGAGGATGTTCAGCATTACAGATGGGTTGGGACAGATTTCCATGACCCTCAAAAAACAAACATAGAAACGCAAACAAATAGAAAGGTGTTTAAATGCAGCAGGTGCTGTGTGCTTTACGTATAGAGTCTCAGGGAGCCCTCTCAGACTACTGGTGTTCTTATCCCCATTTTGCGGATAAAGAAATGGAGACTAAGGGGGTTGAATGACGTAAAAGGGAACTACTAGGGGGTTGAGCCCCATAAGTAGGAACCACCAGCCAAACTTATTCCCATTTGGGCCAAAGCCCAGGATTCTTTCCACAACACCCCGTCCTAATAGTCACTCATGGATACTAAATGGTACAAGAAGGGAGGTTGCTAAACAACTAGCCCTGGTTTTCTTCTTACACAAGAATGTGAGAAATCTGTAGCCTGGGTACTCCTTCCCGCTTGGTCATCACACCGAGTGGGGGATGCTGTGTATTGGGTACAGAACGAGCACTGAGCACGCACCCCATCTTCTTACACCGCCCCCCGCGTCCCAGAACCTTAGAACTCCCAGCTCCTCATGTGTGAAGGAGAGACCTGAAGTCCAGAAACAGAGCCACGTACCCAAGCCCCACAGCCAGGCAATAGCCAGAGATACCTCTGTTCCTGAGATGCACCATTTTACTAGGAGTCTGTGCCTTTCTGGGGGGACCAATTGCTTTATCCTCTTCAGCGAGTTTTTGGTACCTGGAGTGTCTAGGTTAACACCTCTCATAAGGTCTCCTCACTCAGGCACTGACTTAACTGTCAAAGAATTGTCATTGATTGTATCTGGAGCTCCTAGCCTGGGCCCTCTCGAACCTTGATGTTTGATCCCCTTGCATGTTCCCATAAAGGCACTAACCCTGGTGTGTAGCACGTCACACCCCCGGAGTTTCTCCTGCTCGCCCACACTTCCTCAGCTAGAACTGTTACTTGCCTTTCAAAACCGAGATCCCCTTCTGCCTCCTTGAGCATGTCTTGCCCACCCCACCTGTTAGGTGGCCCGTCACCTGGTTCCCATGATGCTATGTGAGTATTGCTCTCATCATGTTGACCATAGTGCACTGTAACTATCGGCTTGCTTGCCTGTCGGTCCCTCGAGACAGGGTAAGAAGCATCCTGGAGAGGTCAGAACAGTAACAACACATCTCAAGACAGGGAGATTCCGAGGGCAGGGGCCTATCTTGCGTGGCTTCTAATTCCTAGCCCCAAACACCGCTACTGGCAGATAATTGATATTTATGAAACATTTGTGGAATAAAGAATGGATGAATAAGTCTATAACTAATTGTGAGAAAGCTAAGTGTCACTGGGGTCTTTCCAGTTTAGGGTGAGTTGAAGGTGTAATCCTTGCCAGCGCCGAGTTGCTGCCAGAAATGTGCCATGTGCCTGATGTGAACAACATCCAGTCGAGACCCACACATGTTAGCCCCTGGAATCTCTAGCCCTTGAATGCATTCTATCCTCAGATTCCATAAGCCAATGTCAGATTCACTGTTATTATTCTGTCCTCTCTAGGAGGATATTAAGAGCAAAATGTCAAAGAAAAATGATGCACGTTTTGAAAAGCAAAGGACAGCTCACTTTCCAGGTGGGGTCTGGGGCCCGTGGCTTCTCCGTGAACTTCTTTTGTGTTCAGCAAAAAAAAAAAAAAAAAAAAAATTCCCAATGGCAGCCCATTGTCCCATGACTTAACATTGGGCTCCACAGGTAAAAGATGAACAATTGTAAGGGTAATCGAACACTTCACAAAGTTTTCACGGCAGATCAGCATGGAGCCGTTTATCCCAGGTATTTCTGTGATTGAGATGCTGAGAAAATGTACACCGTTAAATGGTTCTCCAATCACTCTTTCGTCTGGGCAGAACAGGACTTGGGACTTGGTATTTGCCGTCTAGATCATAAAAGCAAGTGGTTTGGGAACAATAGTTGCTTAGAGGCTAGACAGAAAAAAGAAAAAAGAAAAAAGGTTTTGCTTGGAAATTTGAGTCCTGACATTTTAGGCATTGAAAAGATTTCCAGGAATTGAAAATACTTAAATGTCTGTGAGTGCTACCCCTTAATTTGGAAAATGCCATAGAGACTGTTAGGCACAGAGCCAGCCTGGAGCCTAGCTCAACCCAGGAAGTTGAGGCTCGTAGTCACCCATCAGCTCAAAAGGGCTGATGCTGGAAAGCAAACTTGGGTCACCTGATTGCAAGCCCCTTCTCCAGACATTTATGTTATTTTGTTCATTCTCAGGTTCCTCGTGTCCTCCTCTGAGAGCTCACAATTCACAACAGCTCGTGGCTAACTATAATAGGCGTGAGGGCCATGACCCCACGAGGAGGGACTTCCTATAATCCTCGGTCAAAAAGGTGTGGGGCAAAAGGGGCCTTCACACTACAGCAAAGATGTTTCCACCACACCGCCAGTTCTTTATCGAGAAAGAGCATGACTTTGGTATCGAAACCCTTTGTCATGGTTTGGTGGAGGAAGCCTCAGTACAAATGCATAAAAAATCTCTACTATGACATTCATCTATTTTAAACGTACAACTCAATGATTTTTATGTCCATTATACCTTAACAGAGTTGTTAAAATATTATTTAAAAGATACATACTAAACAAAGATAATGGATTATTTAAAAGGTATGTACTATATACAATTCTCATTCTGGAGAATCCAGAATGGATCCTCCTTAACTCAATTAACTCATTGGTTGGTTCAATGAGCCCCTGACTTAACAAGTTGCTCTATGGGTTTTAGAGATTAATTCCTGGGTTGGAGAGGGTTAACAGATTATTAGCCCCAAGATCCAGAGGGCGCAGAATCAGAAAAGCACCCCCTTACAGAAAGTTCCTTGAATAAAGATTTGCTGTTTTCTCCTTTCAGTACGTATTCATTGAACATCTCGTCAGTGCCTCTGGGCAGCATAATAATGTGGTGAGAGCCAGAGTTCCGGGGTCGGATAGCCTGGGTTCAAATTCCAGCCCCGAACTTTGTAGCTGTGTGGACAGGAAAGGTCAGTGCACATTGCTGAGCCCCAGCTTCCCAGTCTGTGCATCAGAGGTGGTACCCGCATTTACTTCACTGGATACTTGAAAGGACTAAACAAGATGGCGCTCCACATATTAAAAGCACTCAACTGATTTTGGATATTTCTGTCAGGCACATAGTGATACAATACTTACAAACTTGGGGCCCTGACCTCTAGTGACTCTGAGTTTAGTGTTGGAAATGGCCAAGAGGCAAGGAATTCCAACTCAACACGGAATGTTGCCATGGGGAGCTGCAGCTGCCACTGGAGGGGACCCCGAGCCCAAGTGGGACCCCCAGTCAGGACGCTGATGTCCAGACTTACAGTGTAACAAGGTAGACAGTGAAGAGGGGAAGAAAGAGGTTAGATGTTACACTGAGCAAGACGTGTTTAACCTGAAACGTGGAGATGTGTATGTCCCAGTTGAGTGCCATAGCCCCGCATTTTGGATTGCTTTCCTTCCTCCCCATCCATAGGTCGAAAAATAAATAGCATGCATAGTTAAGGTTTATATCATTCAAACAGTTCAGAGTGTTAGACTTTGGAGGGACATCATTCGATGGTAGGACAGGGAAGCACTAATGTGTAATGCTGGACCCTAATATCAAGACACATTATAATAGACTTCGCACAAGGTGAAGCAGCCTAGTGTCAAGTGGTTTGGTTTAGCCCATTGGATGGTAAACATAGCATCATTCCAGCAGGACTTCTTAGTAACTTTAAAATGCTAATAAGCAAGAGAGAGCGTTTCTCCTGCTTCCCATATTACTTGGTTAAGAAACAACCCATTTTATTCTTCTGAAGAATCTTGGTGACTGGTGCTCAGAGGAACACACTTTGGGAAATGGTGACTCCATCCAAACTCCTTGTGTGGGCTGGGGGAACTGCCCTACAGAGGGAGAGTGACCAGCCCCATATACCTAACCCTGGTGGCAAACCCAGGCGGGCCTCAAATCTTCCTTGGTTCAACTTCGCTGATTATAGGGCAAAGAGTCCTCACTATCTTTCTTGGTGGTTTCCAAGAAGAATGAATTGCAGTAGTTTTCCTGGGCAGGAGAATAATAACCATCATAATATTGTGAATGCGAATGAGCTTTCATCCCTGAAGCCCCAGGCACACCAAGAACACGGCTCCAAGATGCCTTTGACATGAAGATCTCCTGCATAGGGAGTTGTAAAGCCACCCAAGACTTTGAACAGACCAGTCAACCCAGCTCCAGGGATGTCTGACAGGATGTGAGACTTGCTGTTACAGGGAAACATTAACCGATGTAATTGAAAGCAGGGCTGTCCTCCGCCCTGGAGGGGAGGTGGTCTGTGTTTAAAAGAGGAGGGTGGAGGCAAACACACCAGGCTGACACCACGGTAAGGTTATTTGAACAATTTGTGTTTGCTTTTCTCACTGCTTCTACACTGAGCTTGGCTCTTCCGGCTCATTCCCTCTTCCCAACTGATTGTTCCCTTTAGATTCAGCGAGATCGTTTATGAACTTTGGAAATGAAGAATGCCAGGCATTTATTGTACTAAGAGTGTGTGTGTGTGTGGGGGGGCTGTGCTTGTATGACAGAGAGAGGGACAGAGGCAGAGAGAGAGAGACAGACAGACAGACAGACACACAGAGTCAGAGAGAGAGGCACCCAAACCAAGCCTTCTTTTGTTGTGTGACAGGTCAAACTCCCACTGACATAGCTGAGGGCTAACGTGGTTTGGGGGAGGTTTCCTGTCTGGAGGGGAGAAGGGGTCATCTAGACTAGGAAAGAAAGCCACACTTGTGACCTGCTCTGTACCAGGCACATTCATTTCAGCTGCTCATTGAATCGACGCTTCGTGGGGATCTTTGGGCACGGGATTGATTATTCTCCCGTGAGAACTTGGGTTCTCATCCTTGATTTGTCTGTCCAGTCCAGCTAGCAGGTGGTGGCGCCAGCCTCACAAACAGGTCTTTCTGCCAGAGCGCATGTCTTTTCCGCTGATGTTCTCAGGGCCAGCTCTGCCTTGTCCCCTTCTAAGTCTTGGGGAAGTTGCCTCAGAGCCCCAGACCTCAATTTCTACATCCATGAAATGAAGATTTCTCTGAGGGCAATGGTATGATGATGATGATGATTTTTATCTCTAAGAAGAACAGATTTTGGATAGCAAGTTCCTGCCTCCACCTTTCTGTTTCCCATTCTCTCCTTTTTGCTCTTGTTTCTGCTTCACTGACCAGCATCAGCCCATCTTTAGTCCATCTGATTCTCTTGAGTGGCTTTTAGTTTATTCACACACAGTTCTTTTTTTCTCCAACAGCTGGAGCATCAGCCCCTTACTCTTCTCCCTCCACTTGCCTTCTTTTTTTAAATTTGGTTTTTACGTTTTTATTTACCTTAACATTTTGATTACAAAAATAATGCATTGGGGCGCCTGGGTGGCTCAGTTGGTTAAGCGTCTGCCTTTGGCTCAGGTCATGATCCTGGGGTCCTGGGATCCAGTCCTGCATTGGGCCCCCTGCTGAGCAGTCGGCTTCTCCTGCTCCCTCTGCTGCTCCCCCTGCTGGTGCTCTCTCTCTCAAATAAATAAAATCTTAAAAAAATAATGCATGGACATTGTAGAAAATTGAGAAAATAAATACAAACAAAAACAAGAACATAAAAAGCATACAATAAGGATCTTGACAAATTTTAGCTTATAGCATACACACAAGTAAATGTTATGTTTTTTTTGGTAAAAATATGTGCATAATATGCCTCCATGAAATCATACTTGATGGCTGTATAACATCTCATAATATGGCTCTTATACTGTATTTTAACAATTTCCTGCATTCATGGTTACAGATTTATACCTTAATGGCATGTCTGGGCTTGAATCCTAGTTCTGCCACTCATAGCTCATGTATTTTTTGAGCAGTCTGCTTGACCTCTGTGCCTCAGTTTCTTTATTTGCATCATAGGGAGAGCTCTGTGCTATGTTTCTTCCAGAGAGCTAGCTCTCACTATTTCTCATTTCTCATCTAATTTTAAGTCACCCCTAGACTTACCATGGTTTGCAAATATTGATTTGTGAGATTATTCACTTCTTTTTCCCTCTTTCTGAGTTCATGTTAAGTTTCTAAAAGGCAGGGTCTGTTTCTCAGTTTCTCACAGGATAAGACAACCTATAGAAAGATGCCCAGGACATTGCAGAGTGGAGCAGTGGGTGAACCCCTGAGGGGCAGAGGGGTTTTGGAGGCCGGTGAGGACGGGCCCAGCTCCTAGCTGTTTGGGACAAACTGTGTGGTGTTGGCCCCTGTCTCCTCATTCTTCAGCGGAGACAAAAGTGTCTGCCTCCCTCACAGGCTTGCACAAAGGGCCTTCCTCAATAATACTGGTGATAGCTAGAGCTCACCTGGCCTGGGCTCTAAGCAGCAGAGATGAACTGGTCTCACCTTCCCAGGACATACTGGCAATCTGACATCCAAGGCACAGAGTAACAGAGTGTTCATTTGGGAGGCCCCCTGCTGTTTCACGTGTCCAGGAACCGGAAATGGGTACAGACCCAGCAAGAGGGAGGAGGCTCTGCCATCTCTCAGGGCCATGAGAGGGGATGCTCAGGTCTAGAAAACCTCAATTCAAGGTTCACAGAGCCAACCTCAGGGAGTTTTCCTCTTTATCCATGAGGAGACCCCTCACCTCCACCCCAAGCCAATGTCTCACAAGCCCACGTAGGCTTTAAGGCAACATCTTCCAAACTGTAGAGCCGAAAAGGATGAGGAACATGGTGGTGAGTGGGTCAGTGGTCCCCAGCCCTGGCTGCCCACTGGGAAGGTCTTGTAGAAACAGACAGTCCCTGTCTATCTCAAGACATCAGACTTAGAGCCTCCACAAGAGAGACCCAGGAACTCAGTTTTTTCAACGCTTCAGAAATATTTCATAAAACATTTGAAAATAGGATTTCCCCACCCCATGCTTCTGATGCTGCCAGCCAACCCCAGTCCATGCAAAGTGTCTGAGAAGCACAGGATGGGAAGACCTCCGAGGGCCGGGGGTCCCAAATGGAAAAGATGGACGATAATTAAGAGACACGCTGAAATAGTCTCACTATGCTCCCACTCCAGGAGTGGGGTTATTTTCCGTGAAAATTCCTCAGCCTTGTGGATGCCGATTAAACATTGTACATCCGAGTTGGATTTGGTTTGTTTCCTATGCATTTTCCTCCTGTCAGCTGACAGAACAAGCAATAAACTTCCTCTGAACAAGTTTGCTTGATGGTTGACAACTTAGTATGACACATATTTGTCCATCTGGACTCTGTGACCACTCTGAGAGAGAAGCAGAGTGAGGCCTTCATGACCCTCATTTACGGAGGACACAATGGAGATCCCAGGGCTCCGGGGAGGCTCGAGCTCTCACGGGTAGCCATGCTGGAGCTGGGATCCATCCCACGCCTACCTCACCGGGGCTGCTCTTCCTTTCTTCTCACTCTGTGCTGAGCCCTGCACTTCTGGTTGTAGATTCAGAAATTATGGAGATACTCTCACTCTCCAAATAGACACAGCAGGAGTGGGAAGGTTTATCTTCCTTTCGCCATCACGCCTCATTGCCCTTTCCTACCCACACGATCCACAATCTCGTAGGCTAGGCTGAACATCCCTCCTTCTCATTCATTCTTTAACCTGTCCATCCATTCCTTCAATCACAGATTCATACATTTCTTTTTTTTTTTAAGAGATTTTTTTTAAAAGATTTTATTTATTTATTTGAGAGGGAGAGAATGAGAGACAGAGAGCATGAGAGGGAGGAGGGTCAGAGGGAGAAGCAGACTCCCTGCTGAGCAGGGAGCCCAATGCGGGACTCGATCCCGGGACTCCAGGATCATGACCTGAGCCGAAGGCAGTTGCTTAACCAACTGAGCCACCCAGGCGCCCAGATTCATACGTTTCTTTAGCAATTACACCAATAACTCATTATTTATGTGGCACCTACTGCAAACCTACAGGCAGGCACTATCGTCCTATGTATGCTATTGTGTATAGCCCCTTAAACAGGCAAGAGAATGGAGGGTGATGTTTATCTCCATGGACAATTAACTCCAGGCACATTTGCTGAGTGAATGAATAAATGGATGGACACGTGAATAAGGGTAATGAAGGTATTACAGAAAGTACAGAGGAGAAGAACAAGCGAAGAGGCTCTTTTCCCTCTACTGTATCTCATCAAATGCCAGAGCTGCTTTAGGGAATCAGCATTTCCCGATCCACCGTCACTCCCCATCATGGCATAATGAAAGCCTTCTCTCCTGGTCTTCCATTCATTTCCCTCCTGCTCCCCCTGGTGTCTGGTCGTCTTGGGGTCAACGTGATGAGGTCAGCTCCTGACCAACCCCGCAGGACATAAGCACTGAGTGATCCCTGCCCAGAGCACATTGATGGAAACGCATTTCTGAGCTGCGTAAGGGAGGCCTCCTCTCTTACAAAGGCTGAGCGCTCGAGCTGCCTTCCGTGGGAAGTCATGTAATTGTGTTCTGTGGTAAAACAGAGGTTGGAAACTAGAGGCAGGTGGAGGGCAGACGGACATCCCCACTGCTGCAGGTGCTCAGACGGAGGAACACGCGATGCAATGGCCAGTCAGAGAGGAACAATCACAATTACAGGGAGGTAAAAGCTTTTCAGATCACCATGTTGTCTGACAATAAGATGAGAACACTTGGTGTATATCTCAGTTGTTTATGTATCTGTATCCAAATAGATCTATATAGATAGAGCCCATCTATTACTATCTTTCTATCATCTCCCTTTCTCTGTCTCTATATCCATCTATTTATTGATTGGTCTATCTATGCGAAATAGGAACTTGGGGTAAAGCCAAAAAAAAAAACCCCACCCTTCAACATTACATAACTATTTCAACGATCTTTAATTACACGTCTAATATTAATTCCCTTCAGCCTCATCACCAAGTAACAGGGAAATGGAGGAGAAAGAGGGAAATGAAGCAAAAGAAGAACTAGTTCAATGACAACATCTGGCAATTAGAAAGTTTTCAATCTCCTTTCACTCTCGAAGCTGCTCTGTAATAGAGGGATTATTTCTACTTTTTAGTGAAGCTCAAATAGCCAAAGGATTTTCCCAACTGTCCTTCAGATGTTGCCCAGCAAATGGACAATGGAGTAGGGATACAAATGTGCCTGCTTCTGAGGCCTTTTTGTTCCAACCCTTAGTTTTTACTGAATCAAGGGCTTACTCAGTGTGTGGGCACCTGATTCGCAGATTGAGCTGAGTTGCAGTATTAGATGTGCTTGAAGGCGTGAACAGTCCCTGAAGAGGGTGGCCACCTGATGTTTCCTATTGGATGCTTGACAGGCATCTAACGATTAAAACATGCAATATTTAAGTCACATCTTTCAAATGTCCATCTCTGCAGGCTTCTTTGGTTCTGTAAACGGCACTTTCTCTCACCCAGTTGTGCAGTGGAGGAGTCCAGGAGTCACCCGCTACTCTCTGTTACCCGATCTTGGAGATTTTCCCTCCAAACTACCTCTTGAATCTGTTCACTTCTCTCCAGCTGACCTCCACCACACCCACCTTCGCCTTTGCCTGTCTCCTGGTCCATGAAGGGTGCAGAAAACATGCCCAGCCCTTATGGGGCCTCCATGTGAAGGAACACCAAAGAGGAAGATGGGGACTTCTGATTTCATCCTGGCAATCTGCACAGCACTTCACACATATTGCATCATACAACCTTCATCCAGAATGTCTGACCTTTTGTGGCTATTTGTGGGATATCTGCTTCCTCCGCCATGTTGTCATGCCAGGAGGAGTGGCTCTCAGAGTCTAGCCCAGGGTCCCACAATCGCTTTCCTTGTCTCTTGATAAGCATTGCTGGTGTGCTTTGGCCACACTTCTCAAACACAGCAGACTCACTGCTTGTATTCCAGAATGTTCCCAGTATTAAAAGCGTCAGGCCGCACGAACCATGTGACATGTATCATTTTTACTCACTTTTCACATAAAAAGTCTCCATTTTTATTTCTACCACTTTCAATACTCTTGCCACTTTTGCACTCATCACATATCATGAACTGAATAGTGTTTTTAAAATACCTCAAACTTAGGCTCAAAGAAGCAAATTTGGCCAGGCCACTCCCAACAGAAATCTGGAACTCCATTTCTAGAATGTTGTTGAGGCCCGCATGTCCTCAGGTTGAGAGCGAGGTCTGTTCACTATGGTTACCATCCTCACCGTCTTTGCTACAGGGTTGGGGCTTTCTCGGGATCTGATGGAAGCCAGCCTTTCCTGAGGACCTACGGATGGGCCGGGTGATAGGTGCACCTGTCACCCACACTCTCTCATTTGATTCTTACTCCCTGTGTGATTGCGGCTTGCAGGGGAGGGACATGAGATGAGCAGCTTGGTGGAGGGTGGTACGCCCAAGTAGGGAGCGTCTGACCCTACAACTGGAGCTCTTTCCTCTGGACCACGATGCCCTCTTGGGTGCTTGCAAGTTCTCTGAAGACCAGGAGTGCTGCCATCTTTCCACTCTGCACTTTTATAAGTACTCCACACCCTTCCCAAAGTCGGGGATGTCACTGGGTTGAGAGATTCATATGCAAGAAGCAGAAAGAACCCACCCCCACGGTGCTGGTAGGATGGGCATTTGCAGCGTGAGAGGTGCGAGGCCTTGCTGAGTGATGTCACATACACTATTTCACTTGCTCCCTGTGTCCGCCCCGTGAGGTTGGTGGTAATGGGACAGGGTAAACAATGTTGGGCGCTCTGTCACATGAAGATGAGAGCTCTGTGTTGGGTTTACATATTCCCATTAGTCTTTAGGACCACCAGTGAGGTTAGAATTAGGACTCCCATCTTACAGACAAGGAAAATGAGTCATGGGGGGCAGGGGAATTACTCTTCCAAAATCACACAGGTCAGCTGGGTATAGATCGACGGTTGCGCCCTGCGCCTTGTGCCCTGTCCTGAATCCTTGTGTGGTACTCCCTGACCCTGGCCGACGCTTGCTTCTGGAAGGTGCCTGAGCTCAGAGAAGGGGGATGGAGGTCACTAGGGTCTGTAGGGAAGGCCTCTGAGAAAAGAGAGGACACTGAGGAGAGTCAGAGGGAGGAAGACTGAATATTTGCCCTGCAAGAGTAGCCCCCAGGAAGCTTCAGACCAAAGAGAACACCTGGGCTGTCACTTTGGGAGGCATCTTACAAGTTATTCCCTGTCACAGGCGGGCCCAGAGACCCGGCAGCTTCCCTGCTGGCTTGCTGTGCGTGCTCCGCCCTTTGTAACGTGGGGAATGAAGCTGAAGTTAATTAGTTCTATTTACTGCATTTGCCTGTCATTTCCTCAAGCTTCATGCCTTCTACCTCCCCATGTTTGATCTAACGGAAGAGAAAATATCTCTGCAGCCTGGATTGTGCTTACTGGGCTTATGCCGCTCTCCGAAAGACTGTGCATTTTTAGCGCTAATTAATTTAAGTACTTCGGTTGCCCTACTGCTTCTCAGAGGCACCTCTGCGTTTCCAGCTTTCCCAATCCAACTTTGGTTTTTTGAAACTCCTGTCACTGTTCAGCCTTCTGAAGATTTTTTGCTTCCTTCTGGTGTAGAGCTCAGGAGAACAATTTGACTTTTCCCTTCAGATTGATTCAGATTAGTGAAAGCCATTAGAGATGAGGAAAGATCCGAGAACATAACTGCTGAAAGGAATTTTTATAAAGTGTGCTGCTGGGCTGGGTCATCTTCAAGGAAGAATAAATTCCTTTTGTGTCTTAAGCTGGTTTGGTTGGGTTATTATTCCCATCTTAAAGATGAGGAAACTGAAAATTTTATAGGTTAAATACCTTGCCCCAAATCACATGGCTAGGAGGTGGCAGAATTGGGGTTGGAATTAATACCTCTCTGGAAAGTCAGTGTTCTTCTAGACCAGGCTGCTCTGGACAGCGTCAGGGATTGGAAGATGCTGCTAGAAGGCACAGTGCACAGAAGGCATCATCCCTGCTCACAAAGTTGCACAGAGAGGTGTGCAAACCACTGCCTTCCAAACTGGCACCGATGCCATACTCAGGTATGTGGCACATGACCCATGAGAATGCAGAGGTGGGGCAGCAGTTCTGTTCATGGGCGCCTGGGGAGACTTCTCGGCAGCCATATGGGATGCCTTGTGTCCTCCAAAGGCATACATTGAGGGATGACTGGGTGGCTCAGTCAGCTAAGCATCTGCCTTCAGGTCAGGTCATGATCTCAGGGTCCTGGGATCGAGTCCCACATCAGGCTCCTTGCTCAGTGGGGAGCCTGCTTCTCCCTCTTCCCGATGTTCCCCCTGATTGTGCTCTCTCTCTCTCTCCCTGACAAAAAAATAAATAAAATCTTAAAAAAAAAAAACCCACACATTGAAGTCCTAACCCCTGGTAGTTATGAATATGCCCTTGTTTGGAAATAGGGTCTTTGCAGATATAATGAAGCTTTAAGCTGAGGTCATACTGGGGTAGGGTGGGTCCTAAATCCAATAGGACTGGTGTTTTGATAAGGAGAGAAGAGACACAGAGACAGACACACACACACAGAGGAGAACACCACGTGAAGACACAGACACAGAGGGCAGAAATCCACGTGGGGATGGCGGCAGAAATGGGAGCAGTGCAGTGGCAAGCCAAGGAATGTCAAGAACCACCAGCAACCACCAGAAGTTAAGAGAGAGAGCATGGCCCCTCCAAGGGCCTTGATTTCAGATTTCTGTCCTCCAGAACCAGAAGAGGATAAATTTCTGCTGCTTTAAACCATCCAAATTTGTGGTAATTTGTTACAGCAGACCTAGGAAATTCATACAAGCGGGTACCACCTGCATGGAACTTGGGGCCTGAGTGGTATTGGGCAGAGGGGAGGAGGTATGGCAGGAGGGGACGACTGCATGCCACAGGGAGTGGAGGCAGCTTCCACTGGGAGCGAGTCTGGAGCTTGGGTAGGCAGGCAGGGGGTTGCAGGTTATGAGGCTAAAGTGCTGGATTGGGACTGTATTTTGAAGGGTGGGCATGATCAGGGTAACCTGGGGGGTTACAGGCAGCTGGGGGGAGGGGTGGGTGGGCATGCATCTGTTCTGCACAGTGAGGTGTGAGCAGAAGGGAAGTGTGTCATCACCCCCTAGTTCTCTCTGCCCCAGCCTCGGACACCTGCTCCAGGTGGTGAAGCTCAGATGCCGGCTTGCATCCCTGCAAGACTGCATGAAGGGATCTGTCCAGGGGAGCTGCCCGACTCACAGCAAACCGTGTGTGAATGAAACAATAAACCTTCATGCCTGAAGCAACTGATCTTTCTGGGGTTTGTTTGTTACTGTGCCAAACCACCAATAGGTATTCCAGATGTTTGGAGACAGAATATCAGAATTACATGCATGTCCCTCCTCCCCAAAAGACCCCAGGCCATGTGGTTCATTCTTCTTTTACTGCGGACTCCTGCTCAGAGCCCCTTAAACATATTGAGCACTTATCAAATTAACCAGAGAATTATAGCTGGAATGAGCTCAGGGTTGTCTAGATGGATCCCTCATCTGACCTTAACTCCCATGGCAAGCCCGCGGCAGGTCAAGGCAAAGCCCCGGCGTCCTGCATTGAGTGCTCAAGCCCACCTTGTTCTTCACACTACACATATCATCCAGCCTGTGTCCACACCACTAGCCATGGCCATGGGACCACTGATTGCACGAGGACATTCCCTTTCCATACAGGTAGCTGCTGCAGTCTTCCTGAGGACGTGTAACCTCCCGGGGGGACTTTTACTATCGATGTGGCTTGTCAGTAAGGTGACCCTGTTATAAATTGCAAAAACCCAGATGCTTCTGAGAGAGAAAGGGAGCACCATTCCTAATGGCTCTTGGGAAGCAGTGTGAACTTGGACTGTCTTGGGCAAATCGGGACACACCACCCACCCCGCTCGGAGGTGGTTTTGGTGAAAAACAGCTAATCTGATTGAGGAGTCCAGGACCTAGGGTATGTGACCTGGCTGTATTAATTAGGGACTCTGTGAATTTGAACAAACTCCACTTCCTGAGACTCCAGTCGCTTATCTGTAGAGTGGGAAGAATGACAAATCCTCACAACAACTTGGTGAAAATGTATGTGAAGGTGGTGTATTCACTGTGAAAAGCTATAATGCTTTAATTTATCATCATCATCCTTGACGTTGACATTAGTGTTGTTAATGACCGTCATGCTTTAGTGAATTAAAGCCGGGGTTCTTTACCTGTGCTGCTTGCTGGAATCATCTGGGAAGATTCATCAAACAGAAATAAATAAATGTCTTAGTTTGCTGGGGCTGCCGTAACCGGCAACTGCAGAGCGCATGGCTTAAACAGCAGAAATTTATTTTCTCACAGTTTTAGAGGCCAGGAGTCTGAGCCAAGGTGTGGGCAGGATTCTATCCCTGAGGCCTCCCTCCCCGGCTGGTAGATGGCCATCTTCATCTCCCTGTGTTTTCACATGGTTGTCCCTCTGTGCATCTATGTCCCTATTTCCCCTTTTTTATAAGGACACCAGTCATATTGCATCAGGATCCACCCTAATGACCTCATCTTTACCTTCATTAATTCTTTAAAGTCTTTTTCTCCAAATACAGTGCTGTTCTAAGGTGCCGGGGATTCGGACTTTCAGCATATGATTTTGGGGGGGTGGGGATGGGGGCACCATTCAGCTCACAATAGATGACTTCCCCATCCCCAGAAATGCTGGTGTAGTTCAGGGCCAAAACCCATTGTACTGAAGGAATTTCAAAAATAGTCTTGATGTGGTGAGTTGGAGATGTTTCTGGCCAGTGCAAAGCCCTTTCCGGCACTGCTGAGTGAGCCTCCGTGAGATTGATTGAACAACTCTGAGCATCTTACCCAGCCAGTCCTCTCCTGTTGGTGATGGGAAATGGTTTAGACAGAATGCCTTAGCACTGACACATTGAATAATATTTTGTCAGTGGCTTTGGCTCATTGTGCAAAGCGCTTTCTCTGCTCAGGCAGTGCCTGACTGACCTCAGGGCTTGCATGTGCTCTGCTGGACTGAGTGGGAGGGGGCTGCCTATAGCTCCCTAACTCACAATCCAGCTGATGGTGTGAGATGCCCATGTGAGGTCTTAGTGGGATCTCCTTTGAGACGCAGTTTCTTTGTCAATAAAATGAGAACGGACTTTCTGCACCACGTAACTCAAAAAGTTATCATGGAGAACACATGAGCCCATAAATTTATTGCTTCTATTTCTGTACTGCCCGATATAGCAACCACATGTTCATGTGGCTGCTTAATTTATACTTAATTGCAAATAAAAAGTAAAACTTCAGTTCGTCAGTTGCCCGAGACACCTTTTAAGTTCCCGACATCCACATATGTGGCGAGTGGCCACTGTATTGGCTAGTCCTGATTTGGGATATTTCCACCACTACAGAAAGTCCTGCTGGATGGTGCCACTCTGGGTACTTTCCAGATCTTCCCTCCTGAAGGACGTTATCACCACTTAAGCTCTTCTTCCATGTCACATATGAAGTTGAACAGCCGAGACCCAACTCCAAAATGGTCCAATTTCTAAAGTCCGGCTTCTGTTTCATTACCCCACACTACCTCCGACCTAAAGCTGAATGGACTATTTTTCTTCAGTCCTTAACATCAACAACCCGGGAATCTAACTTGCGAGGCAGTGAGGAAGCTTCTGGCTCTCGAATCTCTGCCAGGGGGTTATCTGGGGCGTGCCTGCTGGGCAGGATGCTGGACTAAAATTTTTGTCTCTGTCTCTCTCTGTCACGCACACACACACACACACACACACACACACACATCCTGTCTCAAAATTCTTCCTCTGTTGCTAACTACTGAGCAACCTTAAACTAGCAGCATAAAAATCCATCACTCCCGCTCGCTTATAACATAGGGATCCTATTGCCAGGCTGCAGCACCCATACGGACACATGAGATGCAGCCTGCACACGTGAGCTGCTACTATGGGTCTCACTCTTCCTTCATCACATGATTGCCTCTCCCAAGCACTGCAGGCTTCTGCTTTCCTGCCCAACAACTGTCCTCCTCTCGACAACCATAAACAGCAACGTGAAACCGACTTGCAGGCAGATGAAAAGCAGATGCTTGAAACAAGCGGGAAGAGCTCACCTGGGAGCCTGTGCTTCCAACTTCAGAGGCAGAACTTTGCTCCAGCGGGAAGTGAAGCCACAGTCAAGCGGGGCTAATGGCAGCTACCTCTGGAAGCTTGCCCAACCCTCTAACCTCTGAGTGCGTCGGGGCCATCTTTCATGTGAAACAATAATCAAGTATCAGATCAGAATGAGTTTTGCTGCAGGTGTCTCAAAGCTGTAGGGGAATAAGATTGTGCTTTCAAGTCTGATGTGGACCCCTACGTAGAGAGGGGCTGGCCCCTTGAGGGACAGCTCGGGGGGAGAACCTGGCCGCTTTGCTGGGGTGTGTGTGCAGGGTGCTGAGTGGGGTTCCACAGGCTCCCTGGGACTGAGGACTGGCATGGAGGCACGGGTCATTTCAGTGCGTTGCAGAAGTTATGCTGCTTGGAGCGGAAGACTCAGGGGAGGCAGAGGTAACCAGGTGGTTCCAAAAGACCCAGTCTTAAATCTGGGTCTGCACTAAGAGCCCAGCATGACCTCGGCAGAAAATAAGAGTTTACATGGAGTGGAGGGTCAACTCCACAGACACCATTCTCACTTATTGAAGATCCCTGGCTGCCCTCAGGATAGAGTCCATACCATGCTGAGGCTCTCTGTAGTGGATACTCCGATGTACCCTATCCCCTGGGGGCTTGAGGGATGTATTCCCCCAGCTGCTGGGCATGCTGCTTCTAGACAACAGTCTGACCTCTTCATCTGAGTGAGGGAGTGGATGAAGGAATGAATGACAGAAGTACATCCTTCAAATACATCATCCATTAATTGGGCATTCTCAAGAATACGCCTATAGTAACTAACACATGAGACATAAATATTTATAAGTCAATTTTGGAAAAGAGGGTAAGAGGGTAAAAACAAATAAGCAAATCTAACATATGCAAAGCCCTTTACTATTTTCAGCTTACTGTGGCATATGCGTTCTGACTTCATGCCCAGTGCCTCCTGCCAGGTACCTGCCCCATGCAACTGGCCAAGACCCTGCCCTTGCCCTCAGGGAGCTGCTGATTGAGATGCAGAGGCAACGTGAGCACAAGCAAAGTGAGGGTGACTGGGTATGGATAGGATGTCCAGGGAGGCCTGGGAGAATAAAGGACACCGTTTTGCAGGAGAGTCATTTGATTTACATCCGGGAGGTGGACTTGCTGGGGAGGACAGTCATTCCAGGCAGAGTAAGCTACCGGGCAAGGGCAGGGACGTAACAATGAGGAGGGAGATGGGCTTTAGAAAGAAAACCCAGGCCTTCTGACTTTGCTAGTGTGAGTCCTGGCACTGCCACCAATGGGACCTGTATGAATTTGCAGAAGCTTGGAATGTTTGAGCTTCTGTTTCCCCATCAATTTAACATAAAGGGGAAAAGGAAATTTTAAAAAAATGCAAAAAAGAATGACCCACCCCCATCTCACTGGGCTGCCTGTGATTTCATATCTGGGGTGGCCCTGGGACAGTCACCTTCATGAATTCTTAGTCAACTCCCAAGTGGGAATCCATCTATTTGCCCTGATGCCCTTACAGAGCTGCAGGGAAGGCTAAGTAAAACCTGAAGGTCACTTAAAATATTAAGTGTTGGGAATTTGTGAGTCACTATTTAAAACTTTTTATTTTAGTGGGTCTCTCTAAGTCCATATTGAAGGATAGCTGGTGGATCTATCTAACACAAAACCCAAGTATATGCGGACACACATAGGCAGACTCACAGAAATGATGCTTAAAAGTGTCTGGTCCACCTGTCAGATGTAAATGTCCTGGCTCTTGGCTGTTAGTGATCCTGTCCCTCATGGTTCTCTTTGTTGACTGTATTTCTGACTCATGTCACCTGGAGAAGCATGGGTCCTCCTGATAGGAGCAGATATCTCTTCATAGTTTTTTCTCCCTGGGATGGCTGCAGGAGGAGGAACTCCTATGACTTCACAGTCAACGAGATCCCATCTTTAGGTTCCCTTCAGCTTTCAATCAGTTGTTCTAGCAATAACCCCATCAACAATTGCCTACTGAACACCTACTTTGCGCCAGGCTCTGTGCTATGTACCGGTGACACAGGTGACCAGAGAGACATAGTCTTTGCCCTATGGTGCCTGCTGTCCAGAAGCCAGAAAACAGACTATCATGGTTGTCTTTAGGGACTGATTTCCTTTCTCTTACCTATCACTACCAGCTCAGAATTTCCTGCTGCCTCCAGGATCAGTGCCGCAAGTGACCAAAGACAGCACACCAGGAAAAGAGACAGTGCCACACGCAGGCGTATAGTCATAGGATGGTCACAGGGTGGAGGTGTGTACCAGCATCCCCACAACCTCAAACTTCCTCTACTTTCTAATATACCCCTAACAAACATTCAAAATTAAGTCATGACAATTCACAGTAACAACACAATTGTAAACTTTCAGTGTCCCAAAGCAATGTCTAGAGGTCCCAGAGAGAAATCCCACCATGACCTCTCTGGGCATCAACCACACCAAATATCTCACAGTTCCTCAGTTCTTTGCTCTCCTATGTTGTTTATAACTCTAGGGCCCTGAATCATGGTACATGGAAATCCCTTTTTCTGTTGTCAACCCCAATGAGCTTGGCTATGGGCAGCAGGCCTGATGTTTGGTTTGTGTGTTGAAGAAACAGCCATCCTACGTTTCTGCCCAGGCATTTTACAGTGTGACAACCTGCTCACACCCAGAGTCTGGACATTGAGATAAGCACTTGAATTTAGGATGCCTGCCACCAATTCCTGCTTTGCTTTTCTCCAGGGGCACTTTTCAAATAACCACATAGAGTTAGCCCTTGAAAAGTTAGTGACCTCTGCCCCAACCGCCTCATAAGTAGTAGGTGTGACCCTGCTGTCTCTCTCCTGCACTCATGACCAGGGACAGAGGACTGCTCCCACCCCTGGTTCATTGTGTCTTTATCCTGAGATCTGTACCTAATAAACCTTGTGACTTTATCTCCTTTGTGTGAGTGTACTGAAACTGCACCTCCAATCAAAATGGCCCTGGACTTTTCATTTCCCCAAAGTGGGACCTGAGAAGCCAAGGGAACTACCTGCCCACCATGTGGTGGCTTGTGCCTCCTCAGCCAGCAGGTCATAATCTGCATATTCTTAATTTAGCACATGAGCCCCAGGATATCCAACACAGTTTGGAAGAAGGGACTGGAGAAGGTCAAAGTGTTCTGCATAACATGGAGTGGAATTTGGGTGGCACAGGAGTAGGGAGGCGAGAAGGGTTCATACACGGTGGTGGGAAGAGGGAGGAGCCAGGGGGATGTTGGGAAGCTGAGCACTGGGGGGTGGAGGGGGCAAGTGTTAGAGCAGCAGGGAAATGTGGCCCCAGGGATGGAAGTCTGTCGATGGTGATCGCCAAATTGTGGGTGGTGGCAAGTATGATGTCTCCATGCCTCTTCACCCCTACATTTCCAGGCTTTGCTTCATGGACCAGGCTTACCCTGGCTGTTGCTACAATGAGAAGTAGGGACAGTCTCAGGATGATGATTGCTCACATTTACTTCAGTGACCTCATAATAACTTAACATTGTGTTTACTAGGTGTCAGGCCCTCCTCTATCACATCCCCTGTACTGACTCAGTTACACCTCACAACTGTTGTGCTCATATCTCCATTTTACAGATGAGGAAACTGAGGCACAGTGAGGTTTAATCTTTGGTATGGTCTCCCCCCTAGTAGAAGGCAGAGCCCAGGGTTAGGCTCAGACAGCTTATACCCTGCAGCCCAGAACATGGTAGAGACTCAGCGGGGAGACCAGGGTGAGGCAGGTTTCCTGAGGCATTCACTTTGGGAACAAAATTTAAGGGGGGCACCAAAAAACTCAGTAGTAACCAAGCTGAATACAGTTAGACAGCAATTTTTTTTTAAAGATTTTATTTATTTATCTGAGAGAGAGAGCACAAGCGGGGTAAGGGGCAGAGGCAGAGAGAAAGGGAGAAGCAGACTCTCTGCTCAACAGGGAGCCCGATGCGTCCTGGGATCGAGCTCATGACCTGAGCTGAAGGCAGACACTCAACAGACTAAGCCACCCAGGCACCCCTAGACAGCAATATTTTTAAAAAATCAAAATTAATGCAAGAAATCCATTATGAAAAAAAAAACAAATTTCAAAATAAAGACCATGTGAGTATTACCGATTTTCTTTTTCCCACTGGCTACATATATGGCTCGGCACAATACTAAGGGGAGTCAGATTTTCCTGACTTGTCCTCCACTCTGAACCAGAGATAGCTGAGAAGTTATTTATGCTGAGATTCATAAAATTCTTAGGTAAGCCTTAAACTTCTGCTAAAGCATAAGAAGGGTGTTCGTGCCAATCCTTGCTAGATTAGAAGGGTTAGAAGGTCCCAGCTGATGGCAGGATAACTGTCCCATGTCTAGTGCATTTACACCTACTGTTTGTTCTGTTTGTGGTGCTCAAATTGAATCTCTTCTTAAAAAAAAAAAATCATTTGATTGTGGTAACAGCATGAGATCTACACTGCTCTTAACAAATTTTTAAGTGCACAAGACAGTATTGTTCACTATAGGTACAATGCTGTGCAGCAGACCTCTAGAATTTACTCATCTTGCTCAACTGAAACTGTTCCTATTGATCAATAACTTCCCATTTACCCCCCTCCCCCCAGCCCTTCACCATTCTACTCATTGATTCTATGAATTTGACTGTTTTAGATACCTCATGTATGTGGAATCAGGTCATGTGTCTTTCTGTGACTGGCTTGTCTCACTTAGCATAACGTCCCATGGTTCATCTGTGTTGTGGCATCTGGCAGAAAGTTCTTTTTTAAGGGCCGAATAGTATTCTGTGGTCAGTGTAGACCCCACCTTCTTTATCCATCCTTCCGCCGATGGACATCTAGGTTGTTCCCCCATCTTGGCCGGTACGAATAGTGCTGTGAGAACTTGGGCCACAAGCAGGAGTGCAATGAAGGATGAAAATTTCCTTTGAAAGACCTTCCTTGATCCCCTCCTGTCTGAGCTCGGGCTCCAGTTTCAGCCAGAGGTGACGGGCAGCCCTATGATGCCAAGCACCCAGCCCTTATTGCCTCTCAAAATTGACAATATGCTCCTGTCGCTGTCCCAGCATCTCGTCAGTGCCCAGCCTGAAACAGGATTCACTTCACGCTTGCAAAGTGAGTAAATGTGCTCGGGGGGACTTTTAACCCTGTTGTGCTAAGATTCTACATGCCTCTTGAAATATCAATCCCTCCCCTTTCTCAGGGTAAGAACCTTACAAATCAGCAGAGTTAAGTAGAAGTGACTTAAGTGCTTAAGTCAGATACACTTGAGTTTACGTACTTAACTGTGTAACTTTGGAGACAGTAATACATATAATCCTTACTTAATCCTTAGGATGATTTTATGACATAATGCACGTACCAGCTACATGCTGGGTTTTTTTAAAATTAAAAAAAAATTTTTTTTTTTAAAAATGTGTTTTTTTAAAAAGTGCACATGTGCACACATACACACACATTACAGTTTTATGTACAGAGATCTGTTGGGAAATTTTCTAATTCTAAGTGCATTTTTTTAAAATTTTAATGCTTCATTTAAATACAACACAATAAAAAGCAAATTAGAGGCTGAACTGTGGAAGGTGAAGGTTTATTTTCAAACCCAGAGAGCTTTGGAAGAAGAGACTGTCTATGGCCCTTATGTGTCAGCTGGTGAAATAGACCCAAGCCTTGAGGTATTGAGTGAAATGATCCAATAATGGGTTTTCAGGATAAGCTATCAGCTTTGGAGCAGATGTGCCCCAGTAAATCTGTTTTGTCAAGAAGAAATTCCTCACTGTCAGTGAACCTGGGCCAAGGAAGACAGAAGTAGGAGACAGAAGTCAGCCACCAGGCTCTATGCCTCTTGGCAGGGAGCATGACTTCCTAGCCACACTACTGTAGTCAAGCTTGGGAGGCCTGTCTCCTCCAGGCCATGCTGGTGTGGTGGAGGAAAGCTGTCTCCTCCTACCTGCTTCTTGCTTTTTTATAGATAAAGCTCTGAGTGTTTTCATGGGCAAATGATACTTTTTGACTCACAGAAGCTCAAGCAGCCAGCATTCAAACCATTATTTCTAACTATTCATTGCCCACCAGGATGGACTTGATGCACATGTTTCTATAGGAATGGGGTTGATCCCAGCATTATTTTCAAGGCCAGGGATTTAGCAACAGGAAAAAATTGCCAAACTAAGATTCTTGTTATCTAAAGTACACTGAAGAAGATATTTTCTTTCTTTCTTCTTTCTTTCTCTTTCTTTCTTTTCTTTCTTTCTTTCTTTCTTTCTTTCTTTCTTTCTTTCTTTCTTTCTTTCTTTCTTTCTTTCTTTCTTTCTTCTTTCCTTTCTTTCTTTCTTTCTTCTTTCTTTTCTTTTCTTTTCTTTTCTTTTCTTTCTTTCTTTCTTTCTTTCTTTCTTTCTTTCTTTCTTTCTTCTCTTTCTTTTTATTTCTCTCTCTTTCTTTCAAAGAAAATATTTTCAAGGCATCCTTCCTGGACCTTCCTCCCTACCCTCAGGCAGATTTTTCCACACTCTTGTGTTGCCATCACGGAACATTGTGTGCACCTCAATCCCAGCATGCCCCAGGGGAACCTCTCAGTCTTGCCCTAGACTGTCCACTCCCCAGGGCAGGAGTTGGGTCTTACTTGTCCATACTTAATGGGTGGGTCCAGGTTCTGTGATGCACAGGAGACATAGCTTATCCTAGCCTGGCCTTGAATTTACCACCAAGAACTTGTCCATCAAGAGATTATTCCTTCTGTCAACTGTTTCCTTTTGTGACTGGTGAAAAGTGGGGATTTGGCAAATGCAGGTACAGTCTCACGCTTGTTGGGGGAAGGTCAAGGTCTTCCACTCCTTTCTCTATCTGACAACAGTTGGACCGTGAACAATGTGGGAATGAGGGGCACCAACCCCCTCTCAGTCAAAATCTACACCTGACTTTTGACTCCCCCAAATCTTAAATGCCAATAACCCATTGTTGACTGGAAGCCTTATTGATCACATAAAAAGCCGATTAATGTATTTCATATGTTTTATGTGTTATACACTGTATTATTACAATAAAGTAAGCTAGAGAAAAGAAAATGTTATTAAGAAATAAGGGAAGAGTGCCTGGGTGGCTCAGTCGTTAAGCGTCGGCCTTCAGCTCAGGTCATGATCCTAGGACCCTGGGATCGAGCCCCACGTTGGGCTCCCTGTTCAGCGGGAGGCCTGCTTCTCCCTCTCCCATGCCCCCTGCTTGTGTTCCCTCTCATACTGTGTCTCTCTCTGTCAAATAAATAAATAACAATCTTTTAAAAAAAAAAAGAAATAAGGGAGAGAAAATACATTTATAGTATGTACTGTAGCTATCAAAAAAAAAAATCCACGTATAAGTGAAGCCACGCAGTTCAAACCCATGTTGGTCAAGGATCAACTGCATTTTATGTGAGACATTTGAGCTTGTGGATTATGAATTTGAGTTTTCTTTAGGATTGGGAAATAGCTAGACATCTGTCCCCTTTAGACCTTGAGTATTGTAAGCAGAAACTGTTATCATTTACCCCAGTGAAGGCAGGGGCAATTTAAGACAGAAACTTTTGAAAGTTGGAAGAGCACTTAGTTTATGGACATTCCACTGAGCATTCTGGTGGGACTCATAGGAAAAAGCCATATTAAATCCATCTGCAACACAAGTGAGCCCAGAACTGGCTCTACACCCAAAACATCTACCATGTCCTAGGTGAGGCCTTTTCTGTCTGTCTCCATAATTCTGAGATAAGTATTATAATCAGCATTTCACAGAGCAGGGAGTTAACTAAAAAAATGCTTCATTACAGCCTTCAGCTGACTTATAGAACACATTATTCTCGGTGACAGCGATACAAAAGTAAAGAACACCGACACCTTAGCTGTCCTAAAGCCCGTAGACATTTTTGCTCTGATCCTCAAAAGGCGAGCATGGGTGAGATTTTGCACAGAAAGAGCACCACGTCAGTGCTCATTTCACTACCCCCAATCGTGCCAGATTCACTTGTTCCGCTGTGACCTCTCTCTGGACACGAGCTCCTGGCAGTTTCCCCTTCTGTATAGGTCAGAAACTAGGATACATCATTGTGTTTTGTATTTCACTTGCATCCTGGTGTTATAGGACAGAATCCACACCCTGTTACTGATCTTCTCAGCAAAACATCTCATCGTACAAATTATCATGTAATGACACGTTACATCGTTTTCGTTCCACTGAACTAATTAAGACTTTCCCCACATATTATCTCAAGTGACATCAGAGGACCGCCATCTTGAGACATCTCTGCTTTATAAATGAGGTACCTGGAGAATTTATCTGAGTCTCAAATGTCAACTAAATTTTGGAGCAGTTGCCATCTATGACTCCAAGTTCAAAGAACCAACAAAGAGGCACCTGAAGCTAGGCATTTCCCATGTACCTTACATACATTATATTCATGTAACCCTTATCTAGAACGTGAAGGAGGAAAGATTGCAACTGTGGTCTGGTTGATTTTAAGGCTTAATCTCTTTTCACATAATCTTCTTTCAGAGAGACCATAATCATCTATCTTCATGATCAAACATGCTGCCATTTCGAGTATCTGACATATCAAAGATGGTGGAGAAAATCGGTGCTATTATATTCCTTTTTCAGATAAGGGATTCCAAGACTCATAAAGATCTTATATGGGTCCAAAGACCCTGTGAATGGCAGAGAGAAGGTAAGGACAGGCTTTCTGGTTTCCAGTTGTTGGTTGCCCTATTATCCTAGACTCCTCCACTTTAATGCCTGAAGCTTAAGAAAACAAAGTAGCTCGATTTTATTTACTAGTAACCTTCTAAATGCTCAGATAATACACTGATTTTCATCCCTGAGAGAAGGGAGGTCTGGTTTTCCTGGGAGGAAAGAACCAGTGGTCTTCCCTGGCACAGAAGGAAGCATGTTTTTCAGAACTTACAAAGCATTCTCAGGCTAAGAAAGAATTTTCCTTCCATGTGTATACCTGGCAAACTCCTACTTGTCTTCAATATAATACTTCTCACCTGTCCTTCCTACCTGAGTAGGTATAGGTGCCCTTACTTCTGTGCTCCTGTCTTACCCTTCACTTTCTGCTGGTACTTAATACATATTATTGCTTAGAAACTCCTTGCTTACTGGTTCATTTCTGTGCTGGCTCTACTGGATTGTTAAATTTGGGATTGAGATGTCTCCATCTATTTGTCCCTAGCAGCCAGCATTGGGCTTTGTACATAGGAAATACATGGATGAATGGATGCACAAATGAACAGACACTGGATTGGATTAATATATAGATAAAGAAAATAATAAAGGATTGATTCAACTGAAGGCCTAATTTATTTTTTTATTTTATTTTTATTTTTTAAAGATTTCATTTATTTATTTGAGAGAGAATGAGAGAGAGAGAGAGCACATGAGAGGAGGGAAGGTTAGAGGGAGAAGCAGACTCCCCGCTGAGCAGGAAGCCCGATGCAGGACTTGATCCTGGAACTCCAGGATCATGACCTGAGCCGAAGGCAGTCGCTTAACCAACTGAGCCACCCAGGCGCCCCTGAAGGCTTAATTTAGACATTAACTGATCCTATTTCAATGACTGAATTATAAAGAGACAGAGAGCTGGATATACCTACATACACATATATAGCTTGAATAGCCCTATATTCATATCTATATTTATCAACATCAACATTATGTGCCCATATCCTGATTCTACATGCAGAGATCACTGTTAACATTCTAGTGTGTACCCTTTTAGACTTTTCTGTACCTAGAATGGCACAGTGATCTTTGACATGGCCATTTTTGGCTGTTTTACCTTTTTTCCTGTACCTCTGTGACTTATCTTTGTATTTCACATGAATGTACTCTTATTTTATAATCAGAAAAAACAAAGTTTCTTTAAAAATCTTACTTCTTGGGGCACCTGGATGGCTCAGTCAGTTAAGTGTCTGCCTTTGGATTGGTCATGATTGGTCATGATCTCAGGGTCCTGGGATTGAGCCCCATGTTGGGCTCCCTGCTCAGCCGGAGTCTGCTTCTCCCTCTCCCTCTGCCCTCCCTCCAGCTTGTGCTCTCTGTTTCTCTCAGATAAATAAAATCTTAAAAAAAATAAAAATCTTATTTCTTATATTAAAAAAACCTAGTACCTTTTAGGTGTTAAATAGAGGTAATAATTGCTGAGAAGAGCTAAAACTCTATAAAGGATTACTATGTTTAAGATAAAGTTCAAAGCATTCTACATGTATTAAGTCATTTAAGGACAACTTAATGAGATTAGTGTTATTATTACCTACACTGTATAGAAGAAGGAATTGGGGTACACATAGATGTAGTAATTTGTTCTAGGTCACACAGCTGAGAAGTCACCAAACATAATCTGACTGATTAAGAGGGAGGGGGGAGCTAACATTGGTGTTTTTCATATACATTACCTATTTGAACCTTATTTTTATTCCATGAGGTGGATTATTATTATCTCTGACTGATCCAGGAAATTGTAGCACAGAGAGGTAACATTAGTAATCCAGTCTTCTTGTCTTAACAACTGGCATAGCCCATGTAACAGCCAAACTCCCTAATCATTCCATAATAGCATATAGGGCTGTTAATGTATTTTAGATTTATTGATTGATGTGTTTATTTATTTGTTTATTTATGCATATAAAGATTAATTTTTCATATACACACAAACCTATTAATACTGCTGGGCACATGGCAAGCCATACTAGCTTTGCACAGAATGCTGTCTGATACTGTTTTCCCACTTTAATGGATAGGGTAGCCCCTGAATCCTTTATTTCTGAAAATTAAATCTAATGAGATAATGTATTCAAATATGAATAGCACAAAGTCTGGCATGTAGGAAGAGCTTAATTCATAATCATTGAATGAGCATTTGCAAAACCTTGATGAATCACATCAAGCAAAGAACACACCAATCCAAGGGATGTGTTACTTTTCTTTATATAAAAATAAAAACATCGTTGATAAAACTGAAAACATGGAAGTTATCTTTTATTCTCTTTTTAATTAAATTTTTGTCAAAACACAATTAAAAAAATGAATTCCATATCAAGAATGGGAGAATGTCTTTGATTTCTTATAGCATAATGAACTAGATACCTGACTGAATCTTCCACAGAAAACAGTTTAAAAAAAACAACTTACTTTGCGATCAATTCCTGGGAAAAGTAAGGACTTCCCACAGAGAGCCTAAAATTTGAATGAAGATGAGAACCCAGACATGGAAGCGGAACGCAGAAGCCCGCTGTCTCCTTGCTGGAATTGCTACTACAGGGGAAAATGGCCTTTGATTTTCATGGCATCACAGAACTCAGTGGACTTGAAATAGGGCTCAGATTGTCTACACTCTGGAGAGTCTAGATCCCAGCATAAACTGGAGTCTAAAGGGTTAAAGCCTCAGTTTAAGAATGAACTAGAGAGAAGCCCACCTTTTCTACTCTCTAACATTGGTGCAGAGTAAAGAGGACAGTGTTTCTCCATGAAAATTCATAAATACACATGGGTTTTTAGCCTAGAATGTCTAAAAACCTTAAGTTGAGAAGGTAGAATAAATAAGCTCTCTTTTTGCAGTTCCCTTCAAGAATTTGACAAAAGCAAACACAAATCCTCTCTGGAGGAGCTTACCTTCAACCCAGGGCTCAGTGAATTCCCACAAATTAATTTCTAAGAAAAATGAGCATACACACAAAATCAGAAAACCCTTAAAATAACAAAGCACCAAAGTAAGATGGAAGAAACACTAGACAACAAAATCAGCTACTCAGTCTTTAGATGTTAAACTTATCAGACAAAGAATATACACCAACTGTGTACCTCATATTTAAATAAAAAAGAAGAGGCTTCAATATAAGAAATTTTTCTCAGAAATGGTGGAAAACATCAAAACAGAGACTCAGGATTCCAATGTATCCAAAGCAGGATAAATAAGAAGAAATTCACACCTAGATACAGCATAGTGAAACTGTAGAAAACCAAAGACAAAGAGAGGAACCTACAGGCATCCAGTGGGAAAAGAAATATCACCTCCAAAAGAATAGCAATTATATTGATAGTTGATTTTTCAGCAACAGTTAATAACAGTAGTGGTTGGAAAAGATTGTAGAAAAATAATGTCATGGTTTGAACTGTCAAGCTGGAATTAAATGTCCAATGAAGATATCATTTTAAGAATGAGGGCAAAATGGTCGAGTTTCATTCTTCTGTATATAGCTGTCCAAATTTCCCAGCACCATTTATTGAAGAGACTGTCTTTTTTCCATTGCATATTTTTTCCTGCTTTGTCAAAGATTATTTGACCATGGAGTTGAGGGTCCATATCTGGGCTCTCTATTCTGTTCCATTGGTCTATATGTCTGTTTTTGTGCCAGTATCATGCTGTCTTGGTGATCACTGCTTTGTAATATAGCTTGAAATTAGGCAACATGATGCCCCTCAGCTTTGATTTTCTTTTTCAACATTTTTGGTGATTCGGGGTCTTTTCTGATTCTTTTCTGAATCTCTACCTGTTGAAGGTAGAAATTGCTCTAATACCATACACAAAGATAAACTCAAAATGGATGAAAGATCTCAATGTGAGACAGGAATCCATCAAAATCCTGGATGAGGAACATAGGCAGTAACCTCTTTGACATCGGCCACAGCAACTTCTTTCAAAATACGTCACCAAAGGCTAGTGAAACAAAAACAAAAATGAACTTTTGGGACTTCATCAAGATAAAAACGTTCTGCACAGCAAAGGAAACAGTCAGCAAAACAAAGAGGCAACCCACAGAATGGGAGAAGATATTTGCAAATGACACTACAGATAAAAGGCTGGTATCCAAGATCTATAAAGAACTTCTCAAACTCAACACCCAAAAACCAAATAATCAAGTCAAAAAGTAGGCCAAAGACATGAACAGACACTTCTCCAAAGAAGCCATACAAATGGCTAATAGACACATGAAAAAATGTTCATCATCATTAGCCATTCGGGAAATTCAAATCAAAACCACATTGAGATACCACCTTATACCAGTTAGAATGGCAAAAATTGACAAGGCAAGAAACAACAAATGTTGGAGAGGTTGTGGAGAAAGGGGGACCCTCTTATACTGTTGGTGGTAATGCAAGTTGGTACAGCCACTTTGGAAGACGGTGTGGAGGTGCCTCAAAAATTAAAAATACAGCTACCCTATGACCCAGCAATTGCACTATTGGGTATTTACCCCAAAGACACAGATGTAGAGAAAAGAAGGGCCATATGCACCCCAATGTTCATAGCAACAATGTCCGCAATAGCCAAACTGTGGAAAGAGCTGAGATGCCCTTCAACAGATGAATGGATAAAGAAGATGTGGTCCATATATACAATGGAATATTACTCAGCCATCAGAAAGGATGAATACCCAACTTTTACATCAACATGGATGGGACTGGAGGAGATTATGCTCAGTGAAATAAATCAAGCAGAGAAAGTCAATTATCATATGGTTTCACTTATTTGTGCAACATAAGGAATAGCATGGAGGACATTAGAAGAAGGAAGGGAAAATGAATAGGGGGAATCGGAGGGAGAGATGAGCCATGAGAGACTATGGACTCTGAGAAACAAACTGAGGGTTTTAGAGGGGAGGGGCCTGGGGATGGGTTAGCCTGGTGATGGGTATTAAGGAGGGCATGTACTGTATGAAGCACTGGGTGTTATATGAAAACAATGACGTGTGGATCACTACATCAAAAACTAATGATGTATTGTATGGTGACTAACATAACATAATAAAATTAAATTAAATTAAAAAAAGAATGAGGACAAAATAAAGACTTTTTTTTTTTGGTGCCAACAAGTGTTTTCTTACAATAAGCCTCAATGCTAAAAAAAAATTCCAAATTGTATTCTTCATACAGAAAATTAATTGCCCTATAATTGAATGCAATGCAAATTCTCTAAAAAATTCACAGAATAATATCATGGGGACTATTTCCTATGACCACCATACTATGAGGTTAGAAATCAGTGACAAAAAAGACAATTAAAAAAATCCAAATTTATTTGGAAACTAGCAAGCCATGAGTCAAGAATTTATGGGAATAAAAAGATTTAAGGCAGAACAATAATGTAGAAGTATAGAAGTGAAATAGTTATATTAGAAAAGGAGAAAAACTAAAATTTAATCACTGATGCACTAACTTTGTAGATCTGTTATATAACAAAACCATAATGCCAAGAACACAGACAGAAAGAAGTAGCAAAGAGCAGAAGTTACCGAAATAGAGCGTGGAATTACAACCGAGAGGACTAATACAATTTATGCCCTGTGGCAAGCTTGATAAGAAATAAAAGGGAAAGCACCACAGACAAAATTAAAAATGAAAAACGAGACATAACTAGGGCTACAACAGAGGTTAAAATGCTAAAGGAATATTAGTGACAAACATGTATTTAGAAAAATATATATAACAACAAAAATTACCCATGAAGGACTATTAACCAAAAATGATACTTTTTATAACTGACAATGATACTGAATCAATAGTTGAAAATCTTCCCCCAAGGAAATACCTGTCCAAGAATTTTATTGCTAAAGGAACAAATTATTCCCTACTACACATTCTTGTCAAGAATAGAAAAATCGGTAAATACTCTAACTCATTTGATGAAGCTAGCACAAACCTGATGCCAAAGGGCAGCAAGGAGAGTAAGAGAAAAGATTATAGGCCATTGTCACTAAAGCCCATTAATGACTCATTGGACCAATATGCTATGAAATAAAAATATGTTGTGACCGAGTTATGTTTATCCCAGAAATTCTAGTTTTGTTGAGCACTAGAAAATCTACTGATACAAATCATTACACTAACAGAAGGGGAAGGGAAAATATACCTAATCATCACAACAAACAAATGATTAAATTTAATATTTATTTGTAATAAAAATAAACAGATTCCTGGCGACCTAATATCTTTAATCTGGTATTTGAAGCCTACCAAAATCTGGAAACAAGCTCTCATGCTTTGTGCTGAAACACTGAAAGTATTCCCTTGAAGATTAAGAGCAAGGATGCTTCCTATCACTACTTTAATTTAACCTTGTTTTGGATGTTCTAACCAGTGCCGTCAGGCAAGAATAAAAAAGAATAAAAAACAAAAAGGAAGAAATAAAATACAATTATTTGCAGATGATACTGTCATCTACATAGCAAAACCTGAGGAATAAACTGACAAATAGAATTATAAAGCATGAGTAGGCTAGCTGTATGTATATCATCTCTAAAAATGTATTGCCAATGACAAACACAAAAACATGGAATTTTGATATCTTGACTTATTATTTTTTTGAGAGAGAGAGCGAGCGAGCATCGGGGGTCAGTGGGAGGCAGAGGGAGAGGAAGAAGGAGACAGAATCTCAAGTAGACTTCCCACTGAGCACAGAGCCTGACAGGGGCTCGATCTCTCGACCCTGAGATCATGACCTAAGCTGAAACCAAGAATTGGTCACTTAACCAACTGTACCACCCGGGCACCCCAGGAACTTTGGTATCTTAACATTAACAATATTAAAATATGTGAAATGCCCCCAAACAAATCTCTCAAAAGATGGTAAATTACAGTCTTTTGGGAACAAAATTATAAAACATTATGGAATTATGTTGAGGAAATTTTCTCTCTGTCTCTGCCTCTCTCTGGAGACACATAATATATTCATGAGTTGGAAACTCAGTGTCATAAAGATGCTGTTTCTCTTCAAAGTTATCTATAGATTCAATGTAATTCCAATCAAAATCCCAAAAGGGGTGTGTATGTGTGTGTGTGTACTGACAAATTGATCCTAACATTTAAGTTAAAAAGTAAACATTTAAGAGCCAATTCACTGATGAAGTTCACACGAGGGACATAAATTCCAATATATCATGAATTACTATAAAGTTATACTAATTAAGACTTCTGTAATTGACATAGGGTAGCTGCTTTATTCATGATACAAGAAGGGAAAGCCCAGAAAAAAATCCCCCTGTGTATGACAGAGCTGGCACTGTGGACCAGTGTGTAAGGGATCGACTTTCTCATATATGGTAATGAGCAAATTGTGCACCTGAGTGAAAAGAAATTGATCCCCCTTACTTTGTATCATGCACAAATTAACCAACTCCAGGCTGATGAAAAGCCCAAAAGAAAAAGACAAATTTTATGATGTTTGGAATTCAAGAGAGGAAGGTAACCTAATGAAGGAAAGTTTCTTTAAACAATACACAAACTCAAAAAAAAAAAAAATCACAAAGAAAAGTTTGGTCTGTTCCACTGCTTCAAAATCATGGTCACTGAAAGAAAACATCCTAGAGGAATGAAAACTTAAGTCCCAAACTGGGAGAAAAGTACAGAATAAATAAATAACTCATACCAATCAACATGAAAAAGGCAAAATGTCTGATAGAAAGGTGGGCAAAAGATTTAAGCAAGTACTGTGTGCATACGAGAAAAACAATAGCTAACAAATATTTGGGTTTTTAAAAAAAGATTTATTTATTTATTTTAGACAGAGAGAGAGTGAGCGAGTGAGTGGGTGGGAGGGGCAGAGGCAGAGGAAGAGAGAATCCTCAAGCAGGCTCCCTGCTGAGCACAGAGTCAGACATGGGGCTCGATCTCAGGACCCTAAGATCATGACCCGAGCTGAAATCAAGAGCTGGGCACCTAACTGACTGGGCTACCCAAGTGCCCTGCTAACAAGTATTTGAAAAGATGTTTAACCACATCTGTCATCAACAAAGGTAAATTAAAATCACCCCCGAGTTGGGTAGAGATGAAAACTGCTAGTATAGAGGGTGCATGAGGTTCTAAAGCAGCCGGGTCACTTACACACACTTGTGGGCATGTACAATGGCTGGGCGACTTTGGAAACTATGACTTTGTCTAGTAAAGTTGAAGATATGCCGTCTCTGTGCCCCAGCAATGTTAATCCTGAGCATATACCCCTATATACAGATAACTCTAGAATATGTGCCCTCCAGGCTAGAATATATGCTCCAGCAAACTAGAATGTTCTTAGTAGCACTGGTGTAAGCAAAATCTGGAGAACAACCCAATGTCTATTGACTAGACAGCAGATAATTGAATAGTATTTTATGCACATAAGGAAATAGTATGTAGCCATGAAATCAAAGGATTTATGGCTCTCTATGATAGCATGGATTATCTTTGGAATGTAAATTGGGGCAGTCATAAAACAGATTGTGGAATAATAGCTAGTACTTATGGAGCCCACACTGTGTGTTCCCGGCACTACTTTCAAAGTCTTACACAAATGAGCTCCTATTCATGAGAAGTGGGTACAATTATTTCAATTTTGCAATTGAGAAAAGAGGCACAGGGACATTTACTAACTTGCTTAAGGTCTCACAGCCCATAACTGGAGGAACCAGCTGTTAAAAACCAGGTAGTCTGGAGGAGGAGGAGCAAGATGGTGGAGCAGTAGGAGACCTAAATTTCTTCTGGTCCCAGAAATTCAGCTAGGTAGGGATCAAACCATTCTGAACACCTACAAACTCAATAGGAGATCGAAGAAAAGAATAGCAGCAACCCTCTGAACAGAAAAGCGACCACTTCCTGGAAGGTAGGACGTGCGGAGAAGTGAATCCGAGGCGATACTCGGGAGGATAGACGGAGGGGGAGGGGGCCTCCGTCAGCCAGCTTCGGCAAGTGACAGAGCAGAAGAGCACAAAATCGGAACTTTTAGAAGTCAGCTCTGCTGAGGGACATCACTCCAGTGGCTAAGCGGGGGGTGGAACACTGGCTGGGACAGTGTAGTCTCAGGACCCTCAGGGTCACAGAAAGACCAGGGGTGTCTGAGTGCAGCAGAGCTCCCAGGTATTGGAGTGGGGAAGCCAGCTGCAGAGACGGAGCTGAGGCCCGGGCTCTCAGCTTGGGGTTGCCATAAACTGTGATCCATGGCACAGTCGGGCCACTGCTCCTCCAGCAGGGACCCAACAAGTGGCAGATCCAGGGAGACTCCCCTTCCTCCCCCAGGAGGAGTGGTGCAAGAGCGCACCGCAGGAATCTGCTGGGTTTGGAGACTCCACACGGGGTCGGGTGCCAGAGATAGAGATTCTCAGTCACAGGCCGGGTGAGCGTGGAGTGCGGCCGGAGACTGGGAAGACAGGAAGGAGTGACTTTTCTTTTCTCTGGGGCGCACTGAGGAGTGGGACCCTGAGTTCTTGGCTCCTCCGGGGTGGAGATTGGGAGGCCACCATTTTCACTCCCGTCCTCCAAAGCTGTATGGAAAGCTTGCAGGGAACAAAAGCTCCCGAGAGCAAACCTGAGCAGATTACTTAGCCCGGCCCCCAGCAAGAGTGGGGCACTTCCAGCTCCGGCAAAGACATTTGGGAACCAAGGCAACAGGCCCCTCCCCCAGAAGATCAGCAAGACCAGCCAGCCAAGACCAAGCTTGCCGATCAATGAGAACGGCAGAACTGCAGCGCCAGGGGATTACTGAACACAAAATTCATGGCTTTTTTACCATGATTCTTTAGTCTTTCAAAGTTAATTTTTTGAATTTACTTTTTTTTTGAATTTTTCTTTTTCCCTTTTTCAACCAACATCTTATCAATCCCTTTTTTAAAAAATCTTTTTTATTTCTCATTTTTAGAGTCATATTCTATCCCTTCATAGCAGTTAACCTTATTTTTGGTATATATATATATATATATATATATATATATATATATATATATATATATATAAGTTGTTCTCTCTTTAAAATTTTGAGATACAGTTTCTTCTAATAGACCAAAATATACCCTAAATCTCTAGTGTATGGCTTTGTTCTAGTCTCCTGCCTGATCACATTCTCTCCTTTTTTTTTCTTTCTTCATTTCTTTTTTCAACCAACTTCTTATGTTATCAATTCTTTTCATAAAATATTTTATAATTTTCATCTTTACAATCATATTCCATCCCTTCATCCTATTTACCCTTATTTTTGTACATATATAAGTTTTTCTTTCTTTAAAATTTTGGGAGGCACTTTCTTCTAACAGACCAAAATACACCCAAAATCTAGTGTGTGGGACTGATCCATTCACCAGCCTGATCATATTTGACCATATTCTGTTTTTTTTTTGTTTGTTTGTTTTTATCTTTTTCTTTTTTCTTTCTTTCCCTTTCTTTTCCCCTGGTTTCAGGTCTCTTCTGATTTGTTTAGTGATTATTTTTCTGGGGTCGTTGTTATCCCGTGAGCATTTTGTTCTCTCATTCATCTATTCTTCTCTGGACAAAATGACAAGATGGAAAAACTCACCTCAAAAAAAAAGAACAAGAGGCAGTGCCGACTTCCAGGGACTAATCAATATGGACATCAGTAAGATGTTGGAATTAGAGTTCAGAATGATGATTTTAAAGATACTAGCGGGGCTGAAAAAAGCATGGAAGATATTAGAGAAACCCTTTCTGGAGAAGTAAAAGAACTAAAATCTAGCCAAGCTGAAATCAAAAAGGCTATTAATGGGGTGCAATAAAAAATGGAGGCTCTACCTGCTAGGACAAATGAGGCAGAAGAGAGAATTAGTGATATAGAAGACCAAATGATGGAGACTAAAGAAGCTGAGAAAGAGAGATAAACAACTACTGGATCATGAAGGCAGAATTCGAGAGATAAGTGATACCATAAGATGAAACAATATTAGAATAATTGGGATCCCAGAAGAAGAAAGAGAGAGAGGGCAGAAGGTATACTGGAGCAAATAATAGCAGAGAACTTCCCTAATTTGGGGAAGGAAACAGGCATCAAAATCCAGGAGGCACAGAGAACCCCTCTCAAAATCAATAAAAATAGGTCAACACCCCCACATCTAATAGTAAAACTTATGAGTCTCAGAGACAAAGAGAAAATCCTGAAAGCAGCTCAAGAGAAGAGATCTGTAAACTACAATGGTAGAAATATTAGATTGGCAACAGACCTATCCACAGAGACCTGGCAGGCCAGAAAGGACTGGCATGATATATTCAGAGCACTAAATGAGAAAAATATGCAGCCAAGAATACTATATCCAGCTAGGCTCTCATTGAAAATAGAGGGAGAGATAAAAAGCTTCCAGGACAAACAAAAACTAAAGGAATTTGCAAACACAAAACCAGCCCTCCAAGAAATATTGAAAGGGGTCCTCTAAGCAAAGAGAGAGCCTAAAAGTAACATAGACCAGAAAGGAACAGAGACAATATACAGTAACAGTCACGTTACAGGCAATACAATGTCACTAAATTCATATCTTTCAGTAGTTACCCTGAATGTAAATGGGCTAAATGTCCCAATCAAAAGACACAGGCTATCAGATTGGAGGAAAAAACAAGACCCATCGATATGCTGTCTGCAAGAGACTCATTTTAGACCCAAAGACACCCCCAGATTGAAAGTGAGGGGGTGGAAAACCATTTACCATGCTAATGGACACCAAAAGAAAGCTGGGGTGGCAATCCTTATATCAGACAAATTAGATTTTAAACCAAAGACTATAATAAGAGATGAGGAAGGACACTATATCATACTTAAAGGGCCTATCCAACAAGATCTAACAATTGTAATTATCTATGCCCCTAACATGGGAGCAGCCAATTATTTAAGCCAATTAATAACAAAAGCAAAGAAACACATCGAGGGTGTGTGGGTGGCTCAGTCCTTAAGTGTCTGCCTTCGGCTCAGGTTATGATCCCAGGGTCCTGGGATCGAGTCTCACATTGGGCTCCTTGCTCTGTGGGAAGCCTGCTTCTCCTTCTCCCACTCCCCCTGCTTCTGTTCCCTCTCTGACTGTGTCTCTCTCTGTCAAATAAATAAATAAAATCTTAAAAAAATTTTAATCTCAGGAAACAAACTGAGGGTTGCTGGAGTGGGGGTGGGGTGGGAGAGATGGGGCGGCTGGGTGATAGACATTGGGGAGGGTATGTGCTATGGTGAGCGCTGTGAACTGTGCAAGAGTGTAGAATCACAGATCTGTACCTCTGAAACAAATAATGCAATATATGTTAAGAAAAAAAAAAGAAGAAGATAGCAGGAGGGGAAGAATGAAGGGGGGTAAATCGGAGAGGGAGACGAACCATGAGAGATGATGGACTTTGAGAAACAAACTGAGGGTTCTAGAGGGGAGGGGGGTGGGGGGATGGGTTGGCCTGGTGATGGGTATTAGAGAGGGCACGTTCTGCGTGGAGCACTGGGTGTTATGCACAAACAATGAATCATGGAACACTACATCAAAAACTAATGATGTAATGTATGGTGATTAACATAACAATAAAAAATTAAAAAAATAAATAAATAAAAATGAAAAAAAATGAACGAAATAAAACCACATCGACAACAATACAATAATAGTGGGGGACTTAAACATCCCCCTCACTGAATGGACAGATCATCTAAGCAAAAGATCAACAAGGAAATAAAGACTTTAAATGACACACTGGACCAAATGGACTTCACAGATCTATTCAGAACATTCCATCCCAAAGCAACGGAATACACATTCTTCTCTAGTGCCCATGGAACATTCTCCAGGATATATCACATCCTAGGTCACAAATTAGGTCTCAACTGGTACCAACAGATTGGGATCATTCCCTGCCTATTTTCAGAATACAGTGCTTTGAAACTAGAACTCAAACACAAGAGGAAAGTCAGAAAGAACTCAAATACATGGAGGCTAAAGAGCATCCTACTAAAGAATGAATGGGTCAACCAGGAAATTAAAGAAGAATTAACAAAATTCATGGAAACCCATGAAAATGAAAACACAACTGTTCAAAATCTTTGAGATGCAGCAAATGTAATCCTGAGAGGAAAGTACATAGCAATACAAGCCTTTCTCAAGAAACAAGAAAGGTCTCAAATACACAACCTAACCCTACACCTAAAGGAGCTGGAGAAAGAACAGCAAATAAAGCCTAAACCCAGCAGGAGAAGAGAAATAATAAAGATCAGAGCAGAAATCAATGACATAGAAACCAAAAGAACAGTAGAACAGATCAATGAAGCGAGGAGCTTGTTCTATGAAAGAATTAACAAGATTGATAAAGCCCTGGCCAGACTTATCAAAAAGAAAAATGACCCAAATCAATAAAATCATGAATGAAAGAGGAGAGATCACAACCAACACCAAAGAAATACAAACAATTATAAGAACATATTATGAGTAACTCTATGCCAGCAAATTAGATAATCTGGAAGAAATGGATGCATTCCTAGAGATGAATCAACTGCCAAAACTGAACCAGGAAGAAATAGAAACCTGAACAGACCTATAACCACTAAGGAAATTGAAGCAGTCATCAAAAATCTCCCAACAAACAAAAGCCCAGGGCCAGATGGCTTCCCAGGGGAATTCTACCAAACATTTAAAGAAGAATTAATACTTAGTCTTCTGAAACCGTTCCAAAAAATAGAAATGGAAGGAAAATTTCCAAACTCGTTTTATGAAGCCACCATTACCTTGATCCCAAAACCAGACAAAGACCCCATCAAAAAGAATTACAGACCAATATCCTTGATGAACATGGATGCAAAAATTCTCACCAAAATACTAGCCAATGGGATCCAACAGTACATTAAAAGGATTATTCACCACGACCAAGTGGGATTTATCCCTGGGCTGCAAGTTTGGTTCAACATTGGCAAATCAATCAACCTGATACAATACATTAATAAAAGAAAGAACAAGAATCATATGATCCTCTCAATAGATACAGAAAAAGCATTTGACAAAGTACAGCATCCTTTCTTGATCAAAACTCTTCAGAGCATAGGGATAGAGGGTACATACCTCAATATCATAAAAGCCATCTATGAAAAACCCACAGTGAATATCATTCTCAATGGGTAAAAACTGAGAGCTTTCCCCCTAAGGTCAGGAACACGGCAGGGATGTCCACTATCACCACTGCTATTCAACATAGCATTAGAAGTCCTAGCCACAGCAATCAGACAACAAAAAGAAATAAAAGGCATCCAAATCAGCAAAGAAGAAGTCAAACTCTCACTCTTTGCAGATGATATGATACTTTATGTGGAAAACCCCAAAGACTCCACCTCAAAACTGCTAGAACTCATACAGGAATTCAGTAAAGTGACAGGATATAAAATCAATGCACAGAAATCAGTGGCATTCCTATACATCAAGAACAAGACAGAAGAAAGAGAAATTAAGGAGTTGATCCCATTTACAACAGCACCCAAAACCGTAAGATAACTAGGAATAAATCTAACCAAAGAGGCAAAGAATCTGTACTCAGAAAACTATAAAATACTCATGAAAGAAATTGAGGAAGACACAAAGAAATGGAAAAACATTCCATGCTCATGGATTGGAAGAAAAAATATTGTGAAGGTGTCAATGCTACCTAGAGCAACCTACACGTTTAATGTAATGCCTATCAAAATACCATCCATTTTTTTCAAAGAAATGGAGCAAATAATCCTAAAATTTGTATGGAACCAGAAAAGACCCCGAATAGCCAGAGGAATGTTGAAAAAGAAAAGCAAAACTGGTGGCATCACAATTCCGGACTTCAAGCTCTATTATAAAGTTGTCATCATCAAGACAGTATGGTACTGGCACAAAAACAGACACATAGATCAATGGAACAGAATAGAGAGCCTATAAATGGACCCTCAATTCTGTGGTCAACTCATCTTCGACAAAGTAGGAAAGAATGTGCAATCGATAAAAGACAGTCTCTTCAACAAATGGTGTTGGGAAAATTGGACAACCACATGCAGAAGAATGAAACTGGACTATTTCCTTACACCACACACAAAAATAGACTCAAAATTGTTGAAAGACCTCAGTGTGAGACAGGAGTCCATCAAAATCCTAAAGGAGAACACAGCAGCAACCTCTTTGACCTCAGCACAGCAACTTCTTTCTAGAAACATCGCCAAAGGCAAGGGAAGCAAGGGCAAAAATGAACTATTGGGACTTTATCAAGATAAAAAGCTTTTGCACGGCAAAAGAAACAGTCAACAAAACTAAAAGACAACTGACAGAATGGGAGAATATATTTGCAAATGACATATCAGATAAAGGGCTAGTACCAAAAATCTATAAAGAACTTATCAAACTCAACACCCGAAGAACAAATGATCCAATCAAGAAATGGACAGAAGACATGAACAGACATTTCTGCAAAGAAGACATCCAAATGGCCAAGAGACACATGAAAAAGTGCTCAATATCACTCAGCATCAGGGAAATCCAAATCAAAAACTCAATGAGATACCACCTCACACCTGTTAGAATGGCTAAAATTAACAAGTCAGGAAACGACAGATGTTGGTGGGGATGCGGAGAAAGGGGAACCCTCCTACACTGTTGGTGTGAACGCAAGCTGGTGCAGCCACTCTCGAAAACCCATGGAGGTTCCTCAAAAAGTTGAATATATAGCTCACCCTATGACCCAGCAATTGCACTACTGGGTATTTACCCCAAAGATTCAAATGTAGGGATCTGAAAGGGTACATGTACCCCGATGTTTATAGCAGCAATGTCCACAATAGTCAAACTATGGAAAGTGCCAAGATGTCCATCGACAGATGAGTGGATAAAGAAGAGTGGTATATATATAAAATGGAGTATTATGCAGCCATTAAAAGGAATGAGATCTTGCCATTTGCAACAACGTGGATGGAACTGGAGAGTATTATGCTGAGCAAAATAAGTCAATCAGAGAAAGACATGTATCACATGATCTCACTGATATGAGGAATTCTTAATCTCAGGAAACAAACTGAGGGTTGTGGGAGGGATGGGGTGGCTGGGTGATAGACATTGGGGAGGGTATGTGCTATGGTGAGCACTTGAATTGTTTAAGACTGTTGAATCACAGTACTTCCGAAACAAATAATATATGTTAAAAAAAAGAGAAAGAAACAGATAGCAGGAAGGGAAAAATGAAGGGGGGAAATCGGGGTGGGGGAGACGAACCATGGGAGACTATGGACTCAGAAACAAACTGAGGGTTCTAGAGGGGAGGGGGGTGATGTGTTAGCCTGGTGATGGGTATTAAGGAGGGCACATAGTGAATGGAGCACTGGGTGTTATATGCAAACAATGAATTATGGAACACTACATCAAAACTAATGATGTAATGTATGGTGACTAACATAACATAATAAAAAAAAACAGAACCACATATTCTGGGCGCAAGACGTATCTGTGGAATGATGTTTGGGGGGTCTAAGGTTCAAAACCAGGTAAAACCAAACAAATTATTTTTAGTGATACAAATACACGTGGTAAAATGAAACATAAAAGCAAGCGAAGGAGAACACAGAATTCAGGACACTTATTCCCTGTGGGGGTGGGGATTTGTGATCACAGAATAGTGGATGAAACTTCAAAAGCAGTGGTAACTTTAAATAGCAAAATTATTTTATTGTTCTTTATGCCTTATGCATATCTTATGACTACTTTTGTTTCTAATCAATATTTAAAGCGGTTGAAGAAACTAAAGGAAGAAAATAAGACCTTGCAGACGATGGCAGAGAAAGTTCTCATGTTTCTTCTTCATAACATTTCTTGGATCTTTGATGAAATCCCCAGAAAAGTCCACAGAGGAGGATCTGGATGTAGAATTTTCATTATTCAAAGATTTTTTTTTTTCAAAGAAACAACAATGGCAACAAATAGCTGCACAAATGCCTCTAATTGCAGCCTGTCCAAAAGGCAACATTTTTGGGCAGAAAATCCAGCCCATCAACATGGAGTTTTTAAATGTTGCAATTCCAACCCAGACCTTTATCCTCCTTCTGATTATGGATTGTGGCTCCTTCTTTTCCCTTCCAATAAAGCGGTGCGGGAAATAGAATTCTACCGTACATCATAAGCTGCCAGGAAAGTCTCTCCAATTACTTAGAATCAGTTTTTAAGGAACAAAATTCAAATTATCAGTCAATTTAATGTTACCCCTTTGTATTAAATCCTTATAGAGTTTTTCCAGCTGTGGTAGTTAGTCCATCTCTGCTCCCTCTCCCATTTGCTGCTCAGTGACATCCCATCAGCCCCAAGCTCAGCTCAATTGTCACCTCCTCTGTGAGGATGTCTCTTCTCCCAACCACTGTACCCTTTTCCAAGATTTGCTCCCAGACAGAATAACTCCTGTGTCCCTTTAGCACTTTGCACACACATGGGGCAAAGAACCCCTTATTAGCATTCTGCTTGCCCACTATTAGTTATTTATTGTCATTCTCATCTAGAATGGATGTTCTTTAAGGTGGGATATCAAGTCATAGGAATCTTTAAATTATATCCTGAATATTCAACAGCAAAGGGTCTTGCATTAAGTAATAATCGTGATCATAAAAAAGTAGACAATATCTATTCTAGACATCTATTGTTGCATAACTCATCACTCCAAAGCAGTGGCTTGGAAATGAGGATTTATTTTTATCTCTCCTGGCTCTCAGCTGGGAGGGTTCCTCTGAGGTTCTGTCTTGCTGTTGCATTCAGATGGTTATCTCAGAGCTGGACCAGGCTAAATGCCCAAGATGGTCTTCCGACTCTCATGTCTGGTGCCTGGTGCCCTTTAGCTTCCCTGTCTCTCCATGGGGGCTTCTCCCACATGGCTTATACTGCTCACAGCATGGCGGTCATAGCATATGACCAGTGGAATCCAGCTTCCAAAGGCAGGAAGCAGAGCTGCCTGGCTGTTAAGGCCTCTTCCCAGACTTGGCACGCTGTCCCTTCTGTCATATTCTATTGGTCAGTGCTGCCACAGGCCCACACAAGTTAACGAAGGTGGAGAAAAAGTTTCACTTCTGAATGGGAAGCATCCAGTCACATTGCCCTAGTGCACGTGGCCACATTCAGAAAGTACAGTCTGCTACAACATCTGTGGAGTGCACCCTCTGTTGCAGACACAGTGTTAAACATATTGCATATATATATATATATATATATATATATGTATACTAAAGATTCTATTTATTTGAGAATGAGAGAGCAAGAGAGAGCAAGCAGAGAGAGAGAGGGAAAGGGAGAAGCAGACTCCCTGCTGAGCAGGGGCCCAACTCGGGACTCAATCCCAGGACCCTGAGATCATGATCTGAGCTGAAGGCAGATGCTTAACCGACTGAGCCACCCAGGTGCTCCCATACTGCATATATTAAGTCACTTAACCTTCTCAACAATACTTGGAGATAGCTATTACTTCCATTTAATAGATTAAAAAAACAAGGCTCAGAGAGGCTCATTGCCTTAAATGTCACAGTCAGTAAGTGGCAGAGCTGATAATCCCAGTAGATCACTCCAGAGCCCACTCTCTTAATCATGGAAGTATGTGGCCTCCTCATTATGAGTGCTGTCATATAAATAAACGTTTGACTGTAATACTTCCCTTCTTTGACTAACTCAACAGAATAATTTTTAAGCTCTTAAAATATGTATATTAAAAAAAAGGAGGGCACAGACCGTGATGGGCACTGGATGTTATACACAACTCATGGATCGTTGAACACTACATCAAAAGTTAATGATATACTATACGTTGGCTAACTGAACATAATACAAAAAAAACAAAAAAACCAATTGGGAGCGTATATGTAAGGATACATGGAAACTCTGTACTATTTTGCAATTTTTCTGTAAGTCTAAAAGTAGTTCAAAATAAAAAGTTCAATAAAAAACTAGTTTAAAAAAAGAAGACAAAATCACTGAAAAAATATCCCCCCTCCCTCCAAGAAAAGTAATGAGAAAGAGTGGAAAGCAATAACAGAACCACACAGGAGGCCCTCCTACTTTTCTACTTGATATTTGGCCTGTGGTCTGGTTTGTGACCTGGTCTCTCTTCACCAGGAATTCTGAAATTCCAGGCAGCCAGGCCTCCGGGAAATTCCTTTTGCTCTTTTATGAGTTCCTTTTTCTAGGACTTCCTGATTTTGGCCCCAAATCATGTCCATCCATGACTTTTGAAAAGGTTTTCAGCTTTTTGGTATCAGGTGCATTTGAACATGACCAAAGGTTTTCATGAAGTCGATTTTCCTCTCTTCCTGTGTCTTATTGAATGTTGGATATATGGAAACTAGAACAAGTGGGTGACTAGTGGGTTGGACTATGTGGAGGACCCAACCAGAAATGCTGGACCTCACTTTCAATTTCTCTGCACATTTACACAATCAAATACTATGAGATTATTATAAACTGTCATTGTGGGTCAGGTTCTCCAAACACTGGCCTGGCTCATGGGACTTCCCAGGGTGGTTGGTTTTGCTTATTGCTAGGTTATAAAGCACAGTATCTTAAGACATGGGGGGTATTAATAGAGCTTGTCAAATTAGTTCATGAGGTGTGTTGTTTTCTAGCAGTGGGAAAATATAAAATATGACGTGTCTAAGTGATGGAAGATTGTAAAGCTATGGAAATGACTTTAGGAACATTGGAAAATAGTTATGATATATTAACATTAAAAAACGAAATAGAATGTATAGTTTTATAAGAAAGCCTTAAAAAATGCCCATCATATTGACCACCTTTCAGTGGTTCTATTACAGTATTTTTCCTTTGTATGTATGTCTTTGTATTTTTAAATTTTCTAAAATGAATATACATTACTTGTATGATAGCAGTAAACTCAATATTAAAATAAGTCGCAGCCTTCTCTATTCTTTGTGATGTTTTTAAAGGACATAAGCATGAAAAGTCCAACCTTGTGGCTAGTCAGCAGAAGACTAAGTTTGGTTAGAGGGAATTTTCCCGAGTGGCGACAGGTGAGTTAAGTCAGGTCGTTCCTTCACAGCTGGCAATTTTGCCATTAAGAGGGAAAGAAGCTATCTTGAAATGCTCCATTGGCCCATCCCCACCCATTTCCATGAGTCTCAGGGCCAGCCGCACCTGCTGCTCCTGCACAGGAACCACCGGCCATGTCTGCAACCTCTGGCAAACTCTCACCCTGGATCTCAGCTGTGTTTCTCACAGCTTGCAGCTTTTTAATTACCAGCCAACCATGAAGCTGAATGCTAGCGATGCCACTCTGATAGCACCAGTGAATGGGCCTGGTTGGCCCGAGAGCTGGTTCATAATTACTTCTGGGGAACTAGGAAGGCAGCCACACTGACGACTCTGCTGGGTGCAAGACTCTGATCTCGGGATGCCAAAATTGCAGCTTCTTGTTTCCCCAAGATTCGGTGGGATTTACACTTATGAATTCCTGCCAACCCAAATGAAGTTGTTCCCTGAGGTCGAAGGCATGGGTTGTTCACCTATATCATGGAGGAAACAAAATGACCTAGAGTTTACAGGGAGTTTTATCATGCATTCATATGGAGGGAAATATCATTTATTGGCCATCTCCTGTGTCCCAGCCACTGAGCTGGGCTCTTTGGAGAGGAGCTGATACCCATCCCCACCCAGCAATTGAGTGGCTTTTATCATGCAAGGTTTCAAAGAGAAAACATGCCTCTCATAAGCGAAACAGTCGTTCCGTTTGGGGATGTGTCCCTGATGAGAAATATGTAAAGATGATATTCTTAATCATCATGAAGTCGTTCAATATGGCACAATGATCATGGATTTTGGAATCCAAGACATGTGTCTTTAGCTGACTCTGAATCGGGAAACCTGTTACCCCAGCTGGTGGTCTTATGTGGCGACGTGGGAGTGGGAGTGGGGTTTCATGCTGAATAGCCTCACAAATCCTCATGCAAATGGCTAGCGGTGTGCCGGCCCATAGGCACTCCTGGTTTGTAGTACTGTTTATCTCTTTACCCTGCCTTTTGCACCACCAAACTGTGCACTTAAATGGGAAAAGTATTGCAGAGGAGAATTGTTATGTGCTTAGCGAAATATACAGGGTCAACGAATAACACTGCTTTGAAGTTGGCTTTGATGGTGTCAATACAAAGAGGAATTTTCTCCTAATTTTTAAGCTCACTGCCTCAGAAGGTAGTGAGTATTCAAGAAGACTCTCAAGTCTGGAGTTATAGCCCCGGCTTGCAGCTTGAATTCCATACCTCTAAGACTCTCTCTAGCTCTCAGACTATTTTGTTGGTTTGCTTTGTTTACCATCAACTCTTGCCCAAATAATGAATATGACAGACAAGTTTCCTGAAGCAAGAGAAGAAATAGTGGATTGTTGTCAGATAATTTGATTGAACCTGTGTCCCTATGTAATAATAGATTGTCATGATTTGTTTTACATGTGATAGGACACACAGCATTGCATGCTAGGGGCCATAGTGACACAGCCTTCTCTAATACTCCTAGAGTATGAAGTTTAATCTTGGCAATAAAACTGCCTCATATAACTTTATGGGTAACAACTGAAATGTCCAACACCAAGGTCAAGATAAAATAAACCACTGGATAAAATACATGTCTGCCATTCCTTATCCAAATTCCTTAGGGTGAGGGATTAAGAATATTTTGGATTTTAGGAAAGTAATATTGTGCATGTACTGATACTAGTAATTTTACCTGTAAGTTTTGGAGTAATGCCTGGTCATTAAACATACTAATATTTCTGCTGTGAAACATGTAGATATAGTCACAGTAAGAGGGATAAGTGAAGAACATACATAATTTCATTGTTGGTCAAATTTTGCTGCCAAATTAGTTACAGTTTTCAGTATTTTGGAGGCTTTGGCTTTGGAATTATGGATAAAGGATTGTGAACCTTATTTAAGCACTAGCCTTAAAACACTTTGATTTTGAAGAAGACCATAATGTTGGACTGTGCTCATAACACAAAATGGTATTATTGAATGAATGAAAACAGTAGAAGTTTTAAAAGTAGGTTTGCTGAAATTTTAAAATATTACACAAGGATACAGAAAAATGGCTTCAAAAACCTGCAGCAAAATAGTGGTTATTTTTGGTTGCTTGGATAAATGGTGACTTTTGTTTTGTTCATTGTACTTTTGCGTATTTTCTAAAATTTCCATGAGGACTGTGAATGATTTTAACAGTGAATAAAACTAGTTGGCTGTCACGCCTTTTCAGCACGTTTCAAAGTGGGCAATACAGGGGCACTTGCGCCGATCAGTCTCCAGTCTGGGATGCGTGAGTGTGTCTCCCTCTTGAGTGCCCGAAGCAGCCTGGCCAGGGCAGGGCGTTTGCTTACTGGAAGGGCCCAGAAGCAATCACTCTCATGACCTCCATCTCTTCCAAAACACTCAGAGCTATAGCACCAAGGTTCTTATCAGTTCTGTTCAGAATGATGGAGAGATCCTGGAACCAAACCCAAGACCCCTTCATCCAGACCCGATGGAGTAAGTAGGTCTGTCTTCTCTAACAGCACCAATGTGCTCCAAAGAGTGCGGTCTTAGGTACTCTGATTGACTGTTCAGGAAGCTGAAAGCTTTGTCGCAGGGAGAGGAAACATGAATAGCCTGCTAATTTCAGAAGCAATTTAGAACCATGACATCCAGAATCCTTAGCATTGGTGACACTTTCCCATCACCTGCTGCGTAAGACTAAAATGATCTGCCCGACATACAGCTAATGCTGTTTGAGGGTAGGAATTAGATCTTACTCATCTTTATAAGGGAGGCGCTGAGATTGTCAAAATAACCCCACAGTGCCCCCAAAGAAAGGGGTGGGTCTGAAAATAAAGTTTGCCCTAGTGAGTTGAATGGCAGCCCTAAAATATTTCCATGCCCAAATCCTGGGCACTTGTGAACATGACCTTATGAAGAAGAAGGGTCTTCGCCGATGTAATTAAGTTAAGGATTTTGAGATGAAATCATCCCGGATTATCTAGAGGGACCCTAAACCCAATGACAAATGTCCTTATAAGAGAAAGGCAGGGGAGATCTGAGACAGGCAGAGGACGAGAAGGCATAGACACAGAGAGAAAAAGGCCAGTGAAGGTGGAGATAGATAGCGGAGTGATGCAGGCACATGCCGAGGAGCATCTTGGGCCACCAGAAGCCAGGGGCAGGGATGGTGGTGGTGGTGGTAAGAAGGCATCTTCCCTTGAGGTTTTGAAGTGAGCAGTGGCCTGCCCACACCTTGATTTTGGACTTCTAGCCCCTGAACTGTGAAATAATACATTTTTGGTTGTTTTAAGGCACCCAGTTTGGTGGGAAGCAGATGCGTCTGCCTCACTGTTCATTCCACTGCCACAGACCATTTATTTGTTTATCTTACAATGAAGCTGCTGTCTGCCACCTTCATCAGTGATTATACTTCAACCTCTTTGTCATGCGACCCTGGATCAGCCAGCTCTCTGACCTACCCTTGCCTCACCCGCCCAGCCCCTGCCTTCCTCAGTTTCCCACAGAGCTGAGATAAACAGAAGGAGCACTGAATTTGGAGTCAGACAGACTCAAATCCCAGCCCTGGCTCCACCCCCACTTTCTGTGCTGTCTCAGAGGAGTCACTTAGACCAGGAAGCTGATGCTCAGAGAAGGTAGTGGTGCCTGCCATGTGGCCCCACTCGCCACCGGAGGATCAAATATAAAAGAAGGGAGTCCTGGCACCTCGCATGGAGGAGATGCTCCATAAACTAGATTCAGAGGCAGACGCAGAGCCCACCCATGAACGGTGTGCCAGGAAGCTCCCGCTGCATGGCAAGAAGAAAAGCAGCAGCCCCAGCTTCTGCATACCATAGGCTTGGGCCTGGCTGTGTGTCAGGTTGCCCCCCCCAACACCTGTGGGCATCTGGGACAGCTGTGATGCTGAGCTGCTGCCTCCATGTCACTCTGGACAGCAACCCTGCCACCAGCACCCACCTGGGAGACCCAGGCATAACCTGGTTACCGTGGGCTCTCCCCCAGGCTCCCTCCAGGTCTGGGAATCCACCCAGAGACCCGGCAGTCCTCCTTCTCCAGGCCAGACCCTGCTTTCTGGAGGGAAGGTCAGGTAACTTCCCAAATATCATACAGATGTAAAATGATGGGGCAAAACAAGGGATTTACACTAGGTCTTCCTGTCTCTGAAACTCATGCTCTGTCTCACACGATGACAGTGAGAATAACAGTGCTACCTTTCCGATTGGCAAAATAAAGCAAAGTAGATTGATTTTAAAATTAGTATACCATATTTTCTCAATTTAAAAGTTTTTGTGTGTGTGTTTTTCATTATAAATATTTCTTACAACTTGGAGGCCTGCTTTTTTTTTTAAATTTATATGTTATAGTCATAGACATCACGAACAGGATGGATTTTTTGCAGACTCAGATACACATTCGGATATCCTAAACTGACCACATCAGCCCTCTGGGTGCTCCACACAGAGATGGTTGGACTCCAAGTTCTCTGTTGTGGGAACAAGTTTGGCAACCACAGTTCCTTTAGTTCTACCTTCATGCACGGGGGTGTGACGCGATGGGTGGTATTTCGGGGTGCCCTTCTGGCACTGTGGCGCTGGGGCATCTTGTCCCTATCCCAGCCACACACCCTTGCTGTGCAAGAACAAAAGGCCTGCCCATAGAAAACGCCGGTGCTATGGGAAAGATGCTCTGTGAACACCAACACACATGTCCTCGACCCCAACCTCTCCAGCTTGGCCCTGAAACTGGAAATGCCCTTCCCACGGGAGCACATTGGCACCCTTCCTTCCTCCACTAGGAGAGGGGAGATTGGGATTCATAGTGACATCACGGTACTTACTGTCTGTTCATAGTTCTTGGCACCCCGCAAATAAGAGGGATCTTCAGTTCAGCCTGTGGAAACAAAAAGTGAACTTGTTACTGAGCCAGACACATCATGTTTTAATTCTGGTGAACACGCTACTGTCGTTTCTTGTTAAAATGGGACACAGGTGCCTGCTTAGAGGAAGTGATGGGGAGAGAATCAATCCAGGTCGATAACTGGTTTATTTCTGGAGTGGGGTGGGGGAGGGGACCTTTCCCTGACATGCTGTCCTCTTTCTGTCAGGATCCAGCCCGTCTGCCCCGGGGAGCTGAGCACACACACCCTGAGCCTGGTTTTCCCTAGTGTGCAATTGTGTACTTCCCCTGGGCACACAGGATGTGTTAGCCCCTGCTTGGTGGGTTCTGCTCTGGGCGCCTGTGCACGTGCAGGAGAAGGGATGCTTCTCTTTTCCAAGCGTGACCTGCCATGAAATATTTATTGGAAGCTACATTTCTATAGCGCTTCGCATAGGGCAGAACATTTTATTTGTGGCTTGTATTCATCCACATAGGAGAGATTATTAACTCCGTTTACCATATACATTAGCTGCAGAGACCCTGGGAGTATTCAGTAGGAGCTTTACATCAATAATTACATTTAATCTACACAAAGACCTCGGGGGTATGAAGGATATTGCCCATGGAGTCAATTGGGGTTCTGGCAAGAAACAGCAGGCTCAAATTGGTAATTTGAGAAGTTTAATAAGGAGATGGCTTAAAAGGTATGGACAGGGTATGGGGCAACTACAAAGGAAAATGAAGGGCCTGGGGGTGCTCAGGCCATGCCTGGGCCTGGAGGAGTCAGGGGAGCCAGGGGTCACTGGGACCCAGACATGGGGCTAGTGGGAAGGAACTGTGGTGGCTTCCACCGTATGAGGGACACACAGGGAGATAGTGTGGTGGGTGTGTACAAAACCCCATCTCACACTTCTCTTGGCCAGAATCTCCTGCTGCTGTCTCCCATTGGCCAAACTCAACAGGAAACCAAGTGTGAAGAGGCATTGATGCGGTTTCTACCCATCAGCCTCCTGGGGAATCCCAGTTAGCGTAGCAGGTTAGGGAGTGGACTTCAATGTTAAAAAGAATGAGGTTCAGGGAAGTTAACTTATGTGCCCAAGGTGACCCATCTGCAAGAAAAGTCCGAATGCACAGGACTCAAAAATGCCATTTCCTGGCCAGTCACCATATTACACCCCACTGAGCTCTAGGCACTTCTAGATTGTTCTGCCATCCATCTGTTGGCATTTATCCATCCACTTATCCAACTGCCATTTACTGAAAACTTACTTTGTGCAAATATTGTGCCCAATAAGACACAGCCTCTGTCCTCAAGGAACTCCTAAAACTCAGTATAATATAGATTCTGCCTCTTTCTATGATGGCTGTTATCAAAGTGCTTTGTAAAAACAGATACATATAAAACAAAACAAATCCTCTATGCCTTGGAGGCCAGGGGAAACTTCACAAAGGAGAGAGCACTTGAACTGAGTCTTGCAGAGTAAGTCTACCTCTTCTTGGCTCAGAATTAGGGGAGGTGTGCTGGGCAAATGCAGCGCCATGTGCAAAGATATGAAGATGTTAGAATACCCAACATTCCTGACAGGCTTTGCCCAGGTTGGTGGGACCATGGGGGTCAGCAGCTTGGATGTTGATAGTAAGTGGAAAGGAACTTGGGAAGATCCACTGGGTTTTGATTGTCAGGGATCATGCATGACAAAGGATGGGCTTTGGACTTGAGCTGTGTGATCCTGGACCAGTAACAGCAGGAAAGTTACTAAAGAACCAGACTAAGCTCCATGTGTGACTTCACAGCTGCATGCCCTACCTTCAGCTTCTAGCGAGTGGCAGCAGGGAAACGAGAGGCAGCTGCTAGACTCTCATCCGCTGACAGTCCTCTCTGGATGTCGTGTGGAATGTCTAGTGCTTGGCCTCTTTGAAAGTTGTCTCCTCCATGGAGGTGGGGAACAGGGCTTGAACCTTCATCCATATGACAGAAACGATATGCACTGGACGTGGAAGGATGGTACTGGGTCCCAGCGCCGTCATTAACTGGCTGTGTGACCTTGTAGGAGCAGTCCCCGTCTCCTCATTTATAAATGCTAATGCCCATATCTTTCTTTTACCATGTTGTTTTAAGTAAGAAATCAGTTGATGCATCTGGAAATGTTTTGCAAATGGTACAATGTTATGGAAAGATGCTTGGGAATTGCTTGTATAACAAAGTAAAGTCTTCAGGTTGCTATAACATCAGCTGTGGTACATTTGGGTTTCTAGGGTTATATTGACATTGATTTTTGGATATTAATATTTAGAGGAATTAAATTACTTGATTATGGTCATGCAGGACAGATTTGCACCCCCTTCCCCATTTTAGGACCACCCACCACTTAAATATGTTGCTTATACACTCACTTCATTTCTTTGAGTGCATCAGTTAGCAGTGTTGAGATGGGGTACAGAAAGACAATTTTAGTGGAGGGCCCCCTCTGTGCCTGGCTCTTGCTCAGTTCTTAGGTACAGAGTGAAGGAATTGCAGGGTGCAGGACAATCCCTTCCAAGGGCTTACTGCCTCAGATCAGAGGCCTGGGGAGGTGGCCCCAGGGAAGAAGTTGCTTTCCAGCCCCACCTGCAATCTACTGTGTAGCCTTGAACAAAACACTGAAATGCTCTGCCTGTTTTTCACCTGAAAAATGATCAGTTGGGCCAAATAGGTCTCTTCCAGCTCAAAGATTCTATAAAATAGTTCTAGTTAAAAAAGCTATAATTCTGGGATTCCTGGGTGACTCAGTCGGTTAAGTGTCTGCCTTCGGCTCAGGTCATGGTCCCAGGGTCCTGGGATTGAGCCCCACGTCAGGCTCCTTGCTTAGTGGGGAGTGTGCTTCTCCCTCTCATTCTCCGCCTGTGCTCTTTCAAATAAATAATAAAATCTTAAAAAAACCCTATAATTTTTCCATATTTGGTGACAAAAAATCGTCAAGAAAGTTGGATGTACGTTATTATGTTTCTCTCATTTTATTGTCTTCTCTAATCAAGCTTCCTGCAGAACAACACCGCAAAGGCTTTGCCAAAGTGCTCACATGGAGGACATCAGGAAAGGACAGGTAGGAGCTGGGGAGGAAACACTTAACTTTTGCCGTGTCCTTAAACCTTTGCAATTTATTTGATCTGTAACAGCTCGTATTTTAAAATCTTAGTAAGAGTTCAGAGAAGATATAACTAGCAGCTTTCGAGACATGTGAACAGTCTATTATATAAAAAGAATTTTAAAATGTCATGAAAGGATCCCAAACCTTCTAGCATTTAAAAAGCAAAATTTGGGGTCTTAGTGACCCACAACAGAGTATAAGCCAACCAGGTGGTGGCATCAGCATGACGTAATGGGTGGCACTTTCTAAGAGAAGCAGCTCTTCGCTTTATTCAGAGCGTCTAAGCTCCGCCCAAGAATGCTATAGTTCTATCTGATCTCAGTCTCTTTGTAAAGGATGTGGTGAGAATGAGGTGTGGCGAGGCAGACAGAAAGATTTTTGTGTCCATAGGCTTTATGAAGGTGATATATTATCAAGGCCCTTCTCCTCCTGACATGGGTATGTAATGAACACCGAACGCCTGTTATGTGTCCCTGCTCTGCCCCGGTAACCCCGTATGATCTGTATTATCATCCTTATTTTGTACAAAACTAAGCTGACATTCACAGAAGTTAAGTAACGTGCCTTATGTTGCACGTACAATAAGCTGGTGTTGCAAACCGTTCCCCTTGATGCTTTTTGGTAATATGTTGGACAACAATCTGCCTGCTCTAAGCCTCACTTTGCTTATCTGTAATGTGGGGGTAACACAACAGCTATGGCAGGGCTCTTGTGAGGATCACATGGGACCATAAACTATCTAAGATATGGGAAAGATAGGGATTGACGTTAACTGGAACTTTAAGATTAAATGTCCTCTATGACTTTTAGGTTTTAGTCTTCAGAAGTGAGAAGCCCTTCCCTGCTGTTCATGACCACTGGTGGGCAAGCATGGGTTCTCACAGCTGTCTGCCCTTTACAATTACCTGGGGAACTTTGACAAATACTGACGCCCCAGAAAGTTTGATCCAGGTGTCCTGGGGTGGAGCCCAGGTATTAAAATTTTTTAAAATTTATTTCTCCAACAAGGAGAGATATCAACTGTATTAAACGTTAGATGCCAGTGCATATCTCATCCTAAATGCCAACATGGATTCTATAGCTGCTGACTATGACCAGGTTCCAAAGCCTAGGCAGAAGCAACAGAATACACTCTTAATTTTGGCTTAGAAATCCGTGCTTTCATTTCAGTGATAGAGTTCTCATGGGATTTACAGACACCTAAGGCTCCGGAGCTATTTGGGGTCCAAAATGAAGCCCAGTTTGAGCAACATTGCTCTACCTTATGCTGCCTCCCATTAAAACTCAATCCACTGCTCTCAAGGGATAAAGAGGACCATATCAAAGAGAGGTACACAGCATGGCTTGGGGTCCTAGTGTAGTGGAGTCCCTGCCCTAAACATCTGTTTCAGCCAAATAAGCCTACGGTTTTGGAGGGGATGGTCCCAGTTGTTATATTCAACTAGCTTACTAAGTACTTTGTGGGTTGAAAAGCATTTTTTTAAGAAGATAATGGGTTTGATGGTTAAAGCACATAAATATTTCAGAAAACTATTAAAATAAAGAAAGCAAGGTCCTATAGATAGGCGTTTGCTTAAGATTTCCAAAGAACATACATTAGATTTGGGCTTTAAAACCAGGATGGTGGCTTCTGAGCTTGAAAACCGCCTGGGGTCTCAGTGAATATGTTAGGAAGGAAAGACTTATTTTATAAATGGATTGGATTTTGGTGAGGCTCTTAATCCGAAAATAATTAATACCCTTATGGTACCATAAGCAGTTTAAACAATTGGAAATATGTAAAGCAACAAATCACATTTCCTTGTTATCCTGGAGAACTCTTTTCTCCAATGGGAATTCACCAGTGCTACCAAACTAAGCTTGCAAAGAGACATGTCATCATAAATATTTCTGCTGCATTTCACCTGATCCAAAATTAATATTTTATGAAGGAAAAACAATGCGTTTACAGTGAAGGATTTTTTTTTGCTCTCAAATATTTCTCACTTATTCCTCGAAGATAAGGCTTATAAAAATGCTAGCCTCTTTATTTCAAAGTTTAAGAAACATCATGCTAGTAATGACAGTGTACCTGAACAGATACAGGAAATGGCTGAAAGCTAACTATGAACTGCTGAGGAAAATAAGGTATGATATAGCTCTGCAGCTAAAACTGGGTCAAGGCTGGAGGGGGCGGTCAGAATTAAGGCTTGATGCTTTTTCTCATTAAGCCACAAAAACGAGAAAGAACCCAGCATACAGTGCGTACTGTACACATTTGGTTCTCTACATAGTCACATCCAACAGATCCCAAATGATGGATGTCACTTGGAGTTGAGGCAGGGAAGGAGGGGTTACCGTGTGAACATTTTGGGAAGAGGGCCAGGGAGTATGCGTGCGTGTCTGTGCGTGCACATGTGCGTCTGTGCATGCATGCATGCATATGCTTTGAGTAAACGTGTTGAAACATCTGACTTCTCAGATGCAGATGTTTATTAATTCGGTCACAATTACATTCAATTTTCTTCTATTTTCACACAAAAAATGAGAAAGTTACATCTTAGATATGCTCAGACTTAGAGGAAGCTGTATGTTGATTGGATTTCTATTTCTGTACCCTGGTCAAAGCAATCAGCTACATTTAATTAAGTATAACATTTAATTTTATTGGATTTCCAACGAATGGAGGCATTTGGAGTAAAATGGATTGTTATTATAGATTTTTTTTGAGGAATATAGGAGACTGCTTTCCTAGTTTTTCTGCTATTAAGTATGGACATATTTTAAAAAAAAGATTTTGCAACTGTCTTGGTGACAAGTAACTTCCTTTATGTATCTCAAGGCAATGTGCACCTACATCCATTTTTTTTTTTTTATTTTAAATGATTTTGAAAACACCCTTAATGGTCTGATGCAATCTACAGATTTTGGAATATATCCCTCCTGGTGCATTTTGTTTTCAAAAACCATCTCTTTCTCCCTTCTGCAGAAAGGGTGCCCTTCCTTCCATGGTAGGATTTTTCTCTTTCCCTCTTTTTCCCCATTTTGTAGTAAATAGTCTCTTGCTTTATCCTTTTCCTCACTCAGTCATGCTGTTTTCTCCCAGCCCTCTCTTCCTTCCGTCCTCCCTTCCTTCATTCTTCCCCCCCCCATTCTCCTCCTTCTTCCCCATCCTTCCCGCTTCCTGCTCTCTTATCACTGAAGTGGTTTTACGGCTCAGATAAAACTAGACTGTAGCAAAAATAAAATGTAGATCATCAGGAGCCTAATCAGATGTTTCCTTATCATTTTTCTAAAGGTTTACCTGTTTGCTTCACCTCATTTGCTTTTGGCTCTCATAAAACCATGGCAGAAACACACTGATTGGAGCTAGTACTGCCAGGCCCTTATTTGTCTATCATCTATCATCTATCTATCTATCTATCCATCCATCCATCTATCATCTATCTATCATCATCTGACACAATTTACAGGCTGGCCCTGGGGTGGTCTCCAGGGTCCAGGGACCCTACCTCCCCCATGGACATCTAAAGGCCCATGGTGAAAGCACTGTCTTCTTGAAATAGTCATTTATTAAGCACCTGCTATATGCTGGTCATTTTCTGAGGATCTGTTTCACAGTAAGATGGGTCTCAAAGAAGTTTGAGAGCATCTTTAAATCCAAAGACGGGGCATGAAAAGCCAGGTAATCCAATAGACACTGGACTGAGAGTAATGTAATCAATAACAACAACAACAATAATAATAACACCATCTGCTGAATACCAGAACCCTATGTAGGACACCCTGTTTACTTGAGATTCCATCCTACGGCAACAATCCAAATGACCCAGATTTTTCAATATTGAACAATTCTATCATTTTTTTCAGCGAGAGCCCTCTTGAGCCAAATATGTCTAGTGAACAAATGCACAGTATGGATTCAGATGAGGTCACTGCTTCCTTTAAAACTTCAAGTGCATTTAGAACTTAACCCCTGAATTGAGCTTCCTCCATATAACTCTTTCGTTGCCCCCTCCTTTTATTCAGGATCACTCGCCTGGCAAGATGGGAAGCAAGTCTTTCAGCCTGGGTGTGCCTAACTGTACAGAGCACTGTGCAAATTCAACTCTGTTTCTCCAGCCTGAAAAAGGGGATATAAACACTCACCCTCCTTTGCTCATAGGTGGGATGATGGAAGTGAAAGTATCTTGTCAACTAAAAAAGGTTATGTTGTCTAGTTCAACAGGTAACTATTGAGCAATTTCTAAAAGTTATCAGTACCGTGAAGGACAGTGAGGATTTGAAATTGGCAAGGAAAGTGTTCTAAAGAAGTTTCTATCATTTTCCATTAAGTTTTAATATTTTCAGAGGATTGGTACATTTGGGGAGTTGTAAGATACTACTGAGGCTTTGATAGATGAATGATTAAAATAAATACGAAAATGATGAGATTAGCTTTCTGAGAGAAATCACCTTAAAATAGACTTCTTTAGGTCAAAACTCTTAAAGAGGGAAAAGAAGCCAAAGAATCTAATGAAAGTTTGCCTGAATGTAAATTAAACTCATGATAATTGTGCTAAAAATGATAATATAGCCACTATCATTTACTTTGCTTTTAATAATTGCCATGCACTATAATACATAATTTTTATATACCACATCTCATTCCTCTCCGCCACATCCAGAAGGTGGGTATTGCAATTCCATCTTATAAGGATAACCTGGGATTCTGAGAGGTTAGATAAGTTGCCTGAAACCATTCTGCTAGAAAGTAACAGTCTGAACCCAAACCTAGGTTATTTCTTTCTCAAAGAGTGGGTAGAGCCATGTAGTAGGAAGAGCTTGGGAACAGAAGGAGGAGTTTGGGTTAGGGAAATGTTCTTATGGGGAATGCCCATAGAGGTGGAGCTGCTCAGGAGATCCCTGGACATGCCCAGGAGTAAGGGGGACCTGATCTATGAATATCCATAAGGAGTCATGGGGCAGACTGGCTCCCAGGTGCCTATCAAGACATCAGATTGTCAATAGCTCGGTTAGTTGAGGGACTGTAATGACCCAGCTCTGACTTTGTTTTCAGGAAGCTACCTCCCTGCATTAATTTGGTTTCCTGCATAGATTTGCCTACTGGAAAGGAACTTACAACCTAAGTACACTTTTAACACTTGAACAGAGTCACAGAAGATAGATATATGGGCCAGAATGCCAGTATTGACAACATCCTTGAGTACCATCAGCTTTGAATGCCTTGGATGAAATCTGCAAAACCCATGATGAAATATGGGTCTGATGGAACCCCACAAAGGCTTAATTCTCTCAAAGGTTGGGTCTGGGTTATTAGGCACCCCTCATATTTATCTCACACTAAATTCAACAGAAAACCCACCACAATGGAAGGTGTCTTCAAACACATGGATATAGAATTTCCATGTCATGTTCAGATCTTTTGATTCCTCTAGGTTTAGATGGCAGATAACTATGCACAGTGCCATTTCAGCACAGTGGACTTCTATTTTTCATTCTTAAGTGTTTCAGAAATAGTCTTTCAATTAGCATCACCAATGAAAAAAAATAACCAAACTCATACACCGATTTTGCTATTGCTTGTGGTCTATCTGGGAGTCCTAAAATGCTGTTGTTTAGTTTGAAGGAAAGTGATGCTATGATCATGACCCTGAACACATTCAGCAGAGTACTGATTAAACCTTGTGCACAAAGCAGGAGCTTGGGACTCAGGTAGACCTGAGTCTCATTTTTGGCTTTCCCTCTTATTCACTGTGTAAAGTGTACATTGTAGGGAATCTCTCTGAACCTCAGCATCCTCTTGTACAGAGTAAGAATAAATATCCCTACTAAAAAAAGAGAGTGAACCGTGATGATGATTTCCAATGTATTCTATCCACAAAAGTAACAAATGAAACAAAAACCACAAGGTATATTCCCATAATGACTTTTTTCCACAATTCTGTTTTCCATGGTAATTTTTCTTTCTTAAGTTACTGATACTGAACTTATTTAACCAGATCTTTCCAGACTTATTGATAATTCACTTTGTAACATCACTGGACATTTTGTTTCCATCAGTAAAAATCTTCAACCTATTTTAGATTCAAGTGGTTATCTCTATTTAATGATGTAACCCCTTTGAGCACTGTATCTTTCTCACGCTAGAACAGGTAGGCATAGCCTGGAGGAACTCTCCAGAACTCAGGTCCTGGTAGACCTTGGCAATTATCTGCAATGGTGCCTATAACTGCTTTTTAAAAAATTATTATTGAAGTATCATTGACATATGAACATAACTGCTTTATATAGTGGTGTTCATAAAAAGACACTTATAGAGCAAGCTCTGCTACTCACTGTGTGACCTTGGCAGTGACACCGCTCACCTACCACTTGTCCATTTCCTGAATGTCATTTCTGTGTCAGACACCATAAGTACATTTGCTTTCATCTTCACAGCAAGTCACAAAGTGTATTATTTTACCCAGTTTTGTGTTACAACAAACCAACAACAGTTGACTGAAGCTCAGAGAGGTTAAGTCACCTACCCAAAGACACACAAGTCACACATCACATTCACATACAGTGTTGACTGACTTCAAAGCTCCTTCTTTTCCTGTTTCACCATGCTGTACCACCTCGTCAACTTCCCAGAGCCTCAGTGGCAACATCTCTTAAATGACCTGATGTCGTCCTGTCTACTTAGTTAAGGCTGCTTGTACAAGGCTATGCAACTGTTGCATACTACTATTGTTTAATGAGATTATTAAAATCAAATATTCATAAATTTATCTGTATTAATTACTCCATGGTGATTATGGCCATGTTTTAGGAATAAGGCCAACACTAATTTGGGGTAAGAGCTGACATTTATTGAGTGCTTACTAAGTGTTAAATATGTACCATATTTCATTTAATATAAATAGTATATTATTGAGGTTACATAGCTCTCAGTGCAAGTGTTATGTGATCTTGGTCCATTCTAAAGATGCAGGAATCAAGGATTGGAGAAGATAAAGTAACATGTCTGGTCCAAGTGGCAGAATTTGGATCTTGACCAACTTGTCAGATGTTAAACCCCACAGTCTTTCCAGGACAGCACCTGACTCATGGCAAAGTGAGCACCTGACTCATGGCAAAGTGAGCTAGAAACAGGGTCCCCTGATGCTAAGGGCAGCACTGGCCAGATGGTACAGAAAGTATAATCTTTGGTTTTAGAATGGTCTTGTTCATGGAGTCGTCTGAGTGGGCTTGGAGGGAAGAAGGAGAAATACCGTCATTAGATATTTCTAACGCCGCTCCAGGAACAGCTTCAAGATGAACCCTAGGAAGCTGCCAAGAAACATTGTTCTTATCGGTCAGCTCAGGTGCAATCAGGGTACTTTTGAATTCTCTTATGATATTAGTGGCTGGACAACCTTGAACTCCTACTTGGATCACTCAAGTTCCTCTGTAAATGGGGGAAAATACTACCTAACTCTCAAGGTTGGGTGTGAAGATCAAATGAGTTAATACATACAGACTGGCCAGCAAGAGACAGAGTTGTAAATGCCAGTTGCCTTTCCTGCTTCTCTGGGGCATATTTTATCTTGAGTTTCTCAGAGGCTTTCTGAAGTTTTGTCACTTCTCTGGCAGACCTCCAATTGGCCTGATACCTACAGCTGTCTTCCTGAGATTTGAAATAACCATTTCCAGTGGTTTGAGGGTACCCCTGGGAATCCAATGGAGCAACATCATTGAGGGTCTATGCTACAATAGAGACAAAGAGGATAATCCGATAAGTAACACTGGCACACAATAAAAAAATCAGTATTGATAAATTGCAGCCATGTCACTATCTTGTAAAGCAGACAGACTTTGAGGACACTAACTCTCTTTTCTGTCTCACTCATTTATGTTTTGTTTGTTCTCTCCAAGAAAAACCTGGCAGAGATGTCTCCCGGCATCTTGGAGGGTGAATATTGTACCCACCTTCACTCTTACTCTTGGGCTCCTCATCCCTGTGAGTGGAAGGATGGTCAGCATGATTGCAAAATCACACCAAACCAGAAAGGAAATTATTTCAATTTAGAACATTAAAAAAAAGTGTATATATATATATATCTCCACAGGGGCTCCAGGATTTAACTTCTACTTTCAATGACCTACTTTGAATTGAGGCTGCCTTTCTAGGGGGCTGTCCTAATGAAGGTCAGCCAAGAAAGCCAGCAACTGGCTTGGCCTTTAGATTTTAGTAGCAAACAGTCAGGGGGTCCAAGCTCCAGGATGAGAAGATTGAAAACATCTAGTCTTTTAATTTTTAATGGCTACGTATCTTGATTCTTTTTTCTAGCAGAATGAAGGATTCTTTAAAAACTGAGTTAAGGGAGCTGGCTTTCTTTATGCTGTTCGATGCTTTATAGAAGGCCCAGCATTGAATGTTATAAAATCCTTTTTTGCTTGGTGTCAGCTCTTTCCTAATGATCATTTATGCCAGTGAGATGCCCACTCAGATGGAGCTGCCTCCTTAGTTTACCTGAAGAGCCGTGGAGGAGCACAAGGTCCCGTGCTGAGATGCTGGTCTCCTGTGAGGGGCCACCGTGGCAGCATTGCAGAAAACTCCGGGAGCCAGTAATCCGTAAGTCAGTGGGGTGAATGATTCTCAATGCTAAGCAGTGTCCTTTAACAGAAAGCCCCTCCTAGGTCCGTTTTAAGTTTGGTTTCCTGTGAAATGTGACCACAGATTAGGGTGGTAGGACCTGTGTGTGGGTAGGACTTCCTCTTCAGTGCAATGCTGTATGTGAAGCTGTTGGAGGCTAAGGTCTCCCAACCCAAAGGGTGTCCTTAAAGACACATGGAGTCCCTGAGTGGCCCTTCACAATTATAGAATACACTAAAATGGATTGCTGAGCAACACTCAAGCATCAAAGGTGGGTTTTGTTGGTCTTGTTTCACATGTGCACTGAACGCTATTTATCATATGACTTGATGTTGCCCATGGCTCCCTGAGACCACACAAGACACATGGACCAGATCCCTCAGGTGTGATGGAGAGAACATGGGGTCTGGCAAGAGAAATGCCTAGCTCTTACTCCTGCTGTACTAATTGTTAGTTGTGTGATCTTGGACAAGTTGCTGTTTGTCAACCAGCTTCCATGTCTATGATCCAGGGATAATAATATCTGTATTTTAGAGCTGTTCCAAGAAATGATCAAAATAATGTAAATTAAGACATGTAGCAAGGTTTGGGGCACATACTGGGTGCTCAGCATATTTAATTTCTCTCTGCCTTACTTCTGGTTTATTTAAGCTGGCAGTAAGTTCTTACAAGTTCCTTCTATAATCCAGTACTTGCCACTTGACCCTCTGGTTTTATATAAATTGATGTTGAATTCCATAATAAATCCCAACATCATTTAAGATAAACTCAAAGGTAGAAGTTTATCTTTTCTTGGGTAGATAATTCTCGTTTTGACTTGACAGATAACCTAAAGGTAATGTTAAAGTAAGCACTCATTAAATGTTAATTATGTGCCAGGAACTGTGCTGAGCAATTCGCAGCCATTATCCTACTAAATCTTACTGATAATAATGTGAGGAAAAGACATTTAAACCCTTTTTGTGATTGCGGAAACTGAAGCCTAGGGAAATTCAAGTAATTCACCCACTTTATCAATTAGCTTTTGATGCACCAGGGGCTTAAAAGAGTAGCCAATTCCCTGAGTTCACTACGGTTTGGCTCACTTGGTCTGGGCCTGTGTTAGTTTCCTGGGCCTGCAGTAGCAAAGTTCTACAAAGTGGGCTGCTAAAGCAACACAAATGCATTTTCTCCCAGTTCTGGAAGCCAGCAGTCTGAATCGATGTGTTGGCAGGATTGGTTCCTTCTGGACGTGAGGATCAGGTCTGTTCCGGGCCTCTGTCTTTGCCTTGGAGATGGTGGTCTTCATCCTCACTTGGCATTCTTCCTATGCCTGTGTCCACATTTCCCCTTCTTATAAGGATACCAGTCACAAGGGAGTAGGGCCCACCCTCATGACCTCATTTTCACTTGATTACCATTTGAAGACACGGTCTGAGGCACTAGATGTTAGGATTTTAACATATGAATTTTAACATATGAATCTCTGTGCGCTGGCAGGTAGCTAGAGGACATGGAGTCCTTAGAGTCATGTTTCTGTTGGTTGGCAGGAAGTCAGCTAGGTGCCTCAGTTCTCTACTTGGCTTCTTACCATCCAGCAGGCTAGCTCAGGCCCAAATACGTGGTGGCCTCAGGGCAGCAGAGAATGCAGCAGAGAGGGAAAGTCTCAAGGCTCAAGACTTCAAGTCTCTGCGTGCATCCTGTTTGCTATGGTCCCCTTAACCAAAGCAAATCACAAGGGCAAGTCCAGAATGAATGTGGGAGAAAATCACTCAAGGGACAGATCTGGGGAAGGGAGGTACCGTGGCCTTCTTTGGGAAATAATCTAATGCCCATGTTGGGATCTAGCTAGCAGCTGGACCGCAGTGGGAGCTCAAACCTTGATGATATGAAAAATCCCTGCTTTTTACCAAAGAAGAATTGGAGATAGTTTGGTATAACAAGAATGTGGTTAATAGTGTAGGTGGTATTTATTCTACTCTGGGGGCTCAGGGAAGACTGACTCCTTTTGGGACGGGGTGATATTAGAGGTCTTTGATGATGAGTTGGAATTTGCTAGAGCAAAAGAGGGGAAAGGGGGCGGGGGAGAGGATGTGAGGGAAAGAAGGCAGGATAAAAGGAAGGAAGGAAGGGAGGGAGAGAGGGAGGGAGGGAGAATGGAACAAAGTAGGGAAAAGAGCAGGAGGGAGAGGAGAAGGGGTGAGTAAAGGTCAGGGAGAATGTTCCAGGCCAAAGCAACTGTATATCTAAATGCCAGGATGGAAGAGACAGCGTATGTAGCTCACTGGAGGAATCTCAAAAAGCAAAGGTGACTGAAAGGCAGAGACAACAGGGAGAGCACGGTGCAGAAGCAGCTAGAAAGACTGGCTGTGTTCTTTGAGTCTGAACCAGCCACCCACAGGTTCCCATCCACATCTCCCTCTTTTTTGCTGTCCACTTTATATCCCCCCAAGAGGAGGACTCCCTCACAGTTGTCTTTGATTTGGGTGACAATTTATTTTGTGTTAATTACTTCATGAGTTCTTATCTCCTGCCCATCACACTCCACCCCCTGCCTACATAGTTTATTGGGTCCATGGACCCTGAGTAATACTGGAGGAGTATGGGAAAAATCCAGAGGAGTTTGGGTTTTAGTGGCCAGATCAAATTTCCCAAGATGTGTCACTGGAAGTCTACCTGGCTTTGGGCCAAGGACTTGACCATTCTGTTGCATCTGTAAATTGGGAAGGATAATCTTTACTGTGAAGATTACATTGCTTGCCTCCTGCAGAGTGTCTAGTACTGTGTCTGGCATCTAATTAATATCAGTCCCTTAGTTTTCCCTGGGGCCCTCTTGCAGTGCCACTAAAGCGTAATATGCGGCCTCCAGAAACACTACTGATGGATGAGTGATCCACCACATCTGTGAACAAAGGATGCAGTGTATGGGATGAGATGCCTGTGGGTCTGAAAGGGACATTTCTGTCAACGCTTGACACAGTGATTTTGTCAAGATTTCACTCCCTGGCTAGTCCACTCAGCATATGAAGACCTTGGGTATATTGTATGGAAGAATCACAGGAAAAAAAATCAAAAACCAAATAAACACAAAAAACCAGAAAGCAAGACTTTCAAGACCTAATTATGTTCAAGCAGGACCACAGTTCCTAGGATGGAGGGAAAGAAAGCTTTTACTGGCTCTTGTAGGCCCTGCTGGGAGACAGAACTGCAAGACTGTCGGGACTTGGAATTACTCTGGCTTTGTTCAAATCCCTTCTGGCTCCACTAATTGAATGACTTCCAGCAAGTTATCTAACTTAACTGATACTTTCATTTCTCACCTTTAAAAAGGAGCGTTGTACTACTAACCTCATAGCATTTCCAGTGCACAAAATGATAAATTTACCTCATAAATGTAGGTAGAAGAAAAGGTGCAACCACATGTCAACAACCTGGAGCCCATTCAAAGAGTTCTTTAAATATTTTTTCAACTTGAATTTAACACACATAAGGAGAAACTGAAATTCATATCTATACTTTGAAAATTATTGTCTTATTTAAACAATTTTTATTTTGGAGTAATTATAGACTCACAAGCAGTTGCCAAAATCATATAGAGAGATCCCATGGAGTACCTGTCACCCACTTTTCACTGGAGAAACTGATTTCTTATGAATAAACATTCTACACAGATGCATTCAGTTTTCTCTAAAGCTGAGACAATGTGTTAGAAAAGCAAAAAAGCAAAAAAATTAAAAAAATAAAAAAAGATGATAAAACCTGGCTTAACCACTTTCCTGCTGTTCTTGCTCTCTCATTGGTTTTCTTTTAAAATTTTTTGAACAAAATAACTTCAGGTGATTAAAAAAAATTGCTGGTCCTGGGTCAGCATCCTAATACTGGGTGGTATTTGGTGTCCTCCTTTTGGAGGGTGGTGATTGCCAAGTTCAGGCTCCTGTCATACAGCTAGTCTCAGGATGGTGTCAAGGCCTGAGGTTGACAATGAAGCTTGCACATACATCCGTAAACCCCAAAACATAAGAGAGACTGTTTAACACCATCACAGTAGGTATGTGTTTGTTTTATAAAGAGACAGGGTACTGTCTCTTGTAATGGATCAAAATCCATGTACTTTTTATGAATTATATGAGAGCTCCTATGAAAACCTAGGTTAATTGACATAAGCATTTCTGATTTTTTATAGCTTAGCACCTGTTTGTGTGTGGGCCTTGGGCAGTTTGACTCTGGGCCACTGAGAGGGGCTCACCTCATGCTAATTGCTTTTCATTTTATGTCCTATCTCCTCCAGGAAGCACATTATGAGCCTCTCTCCATTAGCTGTTGTCTCTCTCACACATCACATGAGGACTCTGGAAAGGGGAATCTTGGTGTGAGTATGAATTGAGTTCTGTGCTGTGTTTCAGAGGCTCAATGTCAGCTGGGTTTATGTCCCCATTTGGCAGTTTTCATGACTGCCAAGAAGTAGCTTCTGAGGAAAAACCTCAACATATAAACATAGTTGATATTCGAACTCATCTGGTGTCTGGGGAGTTACAGCTGTGGAGGTTGTTCCCATAGAAGTCCATTCTCTCTAGAAAGGACCTTCAGGCGTCCCTGGCTTCCTGGACCAACCACCCTACCACATCCTACAGGAAAGCAAACACCGACATAGGTAGACCCAGGGCTCAGTGTAAGAGCTCAAGGTTTCTGATTGTTGGATCGATTTTCTAGCCAAATTTTGTTGCATTCATGCATAACTTTGGAAATCACAGGGTGGAAATGATAAGTAAATGCAGAAAGAAAGAGCTTTTCCCTTAAATCTCTGCTGAGGTTCCTTGGACTCCTCTAATTCTGCATTTGTAGAAATGCTAGGTTGTTTATCAATTAATGAAGATCCATTAAATACAAATTCAGTACTTAGTTCATGCTACTTTTCCCTGGAAGAGCCTCATGGGGCTAACATTAAGTAAGACCTCATTGTTCTAGGCATTTCGCATAAATGCATAATTTAATTATCACAATAATGCCTCCATGTTGGCATCATTATTACTATTACCCATGTGAAAGAGCAGAGTCTCAGCATCACCACACTGGTGATAGAGTCATCTATCCCCACTGCCTCCACAAGTTCCCTCCCAGCTTTGGCATCACGAGAGCTCTGCCCTACCAAGGCCATGGGAACCAGTAGCGGCAGAGGCTACTGTGCCTGGTGAAATGCCAGTGAGAAAGAAATACGTAAGCAGAAGTGCAGCTCAGTGAAGGAATGATACAGGATAACAGGACAGAGAGTGGCTGGGGATGTATAGGGAGGAGAGTTTCTTCATATCAGGCGGTATGAGGTTGAATCTCTGTTGGGATGACATTTGAGCTGAGGCCTGAGTGAGGAAAAAGACTCAGCCAGATGCAGGTCTGGAGGGAAGGGATTTCTGAGTGGAGATAACCCCATAAGAGGTTGTTGAGAAAGAGATGAGATTTGGGGGATAAACTTCATGTGTCTCATTAAATCATAAATTCCTTGAGGGTGGCTGTAGTTGCTTCTCATCCTGGAATCCTTTACAATACCAAGAACCCACCATGTATCATCCAGCAATTGGGTGAATGGAATTGGCTGTAGATTACACTTCTCATTTTCAAATGAGGAAGTGGAAGAAACCTGACTGACCACTGAGGTGAATCGGGGGAAGAACGAAGACAGTGGTACAAGTCCAGCTTCTCAGCTAAATCTCTTTTCAGCCTCGCACAGCTTTGTCTCCTGATTCTACATTTAAATGGCAGCCACAGTTAGCCATTTATCTTGAGCAGAGCCTTGTTTAGACAAATCTGGTAAGGAGTGTGACATCATCCACACACACACACAAATCTGCTATGGGTTGTTTGCCAAACACTTTTGCCGGGGGTTAAAACACTGTGGTATTTTTAAATCATGCGGGCAAAATCACTCCCTCTCCATGCAGGAGCTGAATTGTTGCCAGGGTTGCTAAATTGGCAGGGCAAAGGGCCCTACACCATCTGTCCTCACATTGGTTGAATTTAGGTCTTGAAGTGAGAGTCGGATTAAGGAAAAAGAAAACAGCAGGAACAGCACAGAGGAATCCTTGATAGGTTTTGCTTAGCACGTGGGATGAACCATCATTAGGGGAGACAGTGGAGCAAGGCAGGACTTAGAATAGAAGAGAGGAAGGAGGCCAAGTTTAACATCAAAAATGGAGTTGGACCTTTGACTTTTAAATGGAGACAGGGCTTTTAGCCTCTCATTCTCTTTCTCTGCTTTTTCCTTTTTTAATTTTTTCTTTTCTAGAAGGAAGGAGAAGGAAACTAAAATTGCTTTTCTGTCTTTAAGGCAAATAGGAATAACCATAGCTGGTATAAGTAGGGTAACTACAATTTTTAGATTCTTTTCCTTTTTTTTAAATTAATTTATTTATTTTAGAGAAAGTAAGAGAGAGCAGGGAATGGACAGAGGGAGAGAATCTTCAAGCAGACACTCTGCTGAGTGTGAACCCCAGGCAGGGCTCTATCCCAGGTCCCTGAGATCATGACCTGAGCCAAAATCAAGAGTCAGATGCTTAACTGACTGAACCACCCAGGTGCCCAAATTTTCCTGAACTTTTTCTTCATTTGCATCTCAGTCTGTAATACACCTACCACTCAGCATAATTTTTGAGACTCAAAGCAGTTAAGTTACAAGTGTTGCCTGGATCCTGCGTCTGGGAAACCACCGGGCAAGGACAAACCTGGATCTCTAACCCTCAGGCCTCTTGCCCCAGCCAATAATGTGTCTTTCTTTAAAAAGGGGACATAGAGGCTCAACGGAGTGAAAAGTAGGGGCTGAGTCCATGGTAAGCATTTGTGAAACTGGCAGTTCTGTGACTTAGATTTAAGGCTGGAGCTCTTCATATAAGTCCATATTGCCATCCCTGTGCCTGGAACCTTCTATGACTCTGGGGTTTTCTAAGAAACAGTAGGAACATGGTTCCTTAATGATCACACACCAAAAATCCTAGAAGTATTTTACAGCAGCCAGGGGAAGACGAGTGTCTTTGTTAGTTTGGGCTGCTGTAAAAAAAGTTCCATAGACTGGGGGTGCTTATCAACAACAGAAACATATTCTTCACATTTTGGGAGGCTGGAAGTCCTAAGTCAGGGCCCCAGCATGGTTAGGGTCTGGTGAGAGCCATCTTTCAGTTGTTAACTGCCAGCTTCTGGTTGTATCCTCACAGCAGAGAGAGGGAGCAAGCTCTCTAGTGACTCTTATAAGATCACTGATTCATTCCTGGGGCCCCCCACCTGCATGACCTAATCTTGCCCTAATCATGTCCCAAAGGTACCATCTACTTGTACCATTGAACTGGGGGGGGGGGTAGGATTTCAACGTATGAATTTTGAGGAGACACTAACATTCAGTCCATCACAACTACGATCCTAAGAAGAAGATTGTAAGAATGAAAGAATTCTATGGCACTTTAGAGAGAGAACAAGAAGGGTGCTCCCACCATCGTGTCCCTGTTGGGATCTGCCATAGCAAGCATCCCTGGGCACAGAGTAGGTACTCAATTATATAGCCTCCATGTGGCCTGGGCTTGATCTGTGTTGTTTATGCTATGTTCTGGCACCTGGAACAGTACTTATGAAGCCTTGCCAGGTTAGCAAATGGAAAAGAAAAAATAAAGGGTTACATAGGTTTTTCAATTGATGCCAAATAACTTGAATACTAAGCCTCCATAGGGTTAGTACTAGGTCTTAGATGAAGGCATGGCTCCTGTACTGAACAATTGTCCAATATGGACTGAATATATTCTAATCAATCAATTAGGAAATAGGGCTTCATTATAGGCCTCTGGAGGTATATGCAATAGAATTTCAGTTGGGAAGTAGAACCAGTTCTGGAGTGTCAGGGAAGCTTTTTGGGTTTGCAAGACTGCTGCTTTATTTGGTTCTTCTTGAGCCTGGTCTATCGTAGTAATGGGTGTGAAAGGGATGAGAATGTGTAAGAAGTAATGTAATAGCGATTCTGATGGTATGGATGGGAGAAAAGACTCAGGAGTGAAAGTTAGGTGTAATTAAAGAATGGATTTGTTCAGTGATGATTTTAGAGCTGGCTGTGGGTTGAATTGTGCCCTGCCTGAAGAGATATGTTGTAGTTATAACCCAAGTATATGAGAATGAAAGCTTTTTTAGAAGTGGGGTCTTTGTATAGATGCAACCAATCTAAGATGAGGTCCTTTGGGTGTTCCTAGCCAAGATGACTGGTGTTCTTGTAACAAGAGGAGAGACACACAGAAAGGAGAATACCATGTGAAGACTCAGCCACGCACTGGGAGAAGATGACCATATGAAGACGAAGGCAAAGATCTGAGTGATGTGGCCACAAACCAAGGAGGGCCTGGGCTGGTAGAAGCTGGCAGAAGCAAGGAAGGATTCTGTACTATAGGTTATGGAGGGAGCAGAGTCCTACTGACACCCTTATGGAAGACTTCTGGCCTCCAGAACTGTGAGAGAAGACATTTCTGTGGTTGTAAGCCACCTAGTTTGTGGTATATGTTATAGCAGCCCTAGTAAACTAGCGTAGAGACACACATTTGTAACTTTGAAACACCATTATTTCAAGAACTTGCAAGACCAGTTCTGAATCCCTTTTTATCTTCATTGAAACAAACTTTTTATAATGTGATTTTAAATAAATGATCTGAGGATTTTCAGGGATTCAAATATGATAGATCACATTCGTGTGTTGGAGTGGGGACACCGTGGCTTTAAATGCCGGTGGTCAGACATCCTGTGACTAGCAGCTATAATTTCTCTTTAATTAGCAGTTGAGATAATGTATTCAAATATTCTAGGCCTTTCAACAGAAATACTGCCCTGTCTTCCCAACATGGTGTACCAGCTCCTTTAGCCTTTGCTCTTGGTTACGGGGGATGTGGGAAAACCATCCCTGAATTAGCCTCCAGGACCCTATAATTGCCACATCAGCCTTTTGAGCAGCATAAACTCCAATAACATAAACACAGTGCAATAAACCTTGTTCTTTTGCTGACTGTGCAAGATTCCCAAATTCTATTTAATTTCCATCCAACGAGGTGGGACCGAGTGTGGGTCTTCAGCTTACATTTACACCACTAGACTACACCTTGGACAAGAAGGTGAGGAATATGTTCACTCGTACTGGTTGGATACCTGTATATCCCCAGATACTATGCGTATATTGTTTTGGGTAAGCATTGGTGCAGCTTCTCAAGGTGGGCATCATCTCTATTTAAAAAGAAGGAGATTGAATCTCTGGGAGTTTTAGTATTATCAAACTAGACAGCCCCTGGATCCAGGCTTGACCTAATCACACCTAGCTGACTTGAAACCTCTCCTTACTCTACTTTTCCTCCCAGACTAAACTTCATGTCCTGCCCCATGCCTGCTTCTCTTTATACCCTTCCTGACCCTGCAGGGCCTTCTGGAACTTATTGTGACAGAGTAAGAGATAAGAAAGGGGAATGAAGCCCTTTCGCCAAGTGACATCCTCAAGGCTCTCTTCCTTCTCCCTCCTAGTCTGGCTCAGGGCCACTCTCCAGGCATGTGGTTCTCCAGTCCCTCTTGTCCAAAATGGAGATGCATGTGGTGAGAAGAGGGGAGTTTCCAGCTCCGAGTTTCATTTTAATAGCCCACACAGAATTCAGCCCCCCTGGTTGTCTTTGAGGACTCCATTTTGCCCTGGGCCATAGACTTTCTTCTCCAAGTAGATGGAGTAAAGAGGAAGTTGACCATGGACTCTGTATCAGATGGTTTTTATGTGCCACCACAGGTCCTTTTGGCCATCTATTAAGACCTAACTCTGGCTACAGTCATATTCTACATGAGCTTCATCAGCCATCTCTGCTGCATCTACTCCACATATACTTTACAATCTACCAGCACCCAGCCTGGTAGTCACTACTTGAGCCTCTCACTTCCAAGGTGCTGGAGCACCTCACTTGCCACTTAAACCTATGTAAAACCCAAATGGAAGTATAAGGAGTTAAAATGCATAGGGAATATTGGGAAATATAAGCTGGCAGATATGCTTTTCCCCTTCCTTCCCCAAAATGCATTGTCTAGGATCCAATGGTTTTTGAGGACCCTAGGAAGATAGCACCATGTGATAGTGGGATGGAACACTTACTTGGGCATGATATGAAATGCTCTGCCAGCTCAGTGCCATCTTATCACATTGGGTCTCCCTCCTAACCTGTCACATTCCCAGGCGCCTTCATTCCACCTTCTCTAGGATCAAATTTTCTAGTGAAGTAGCCAACCATTAATGCTTTAAGCTCTGTTTTCTGGGGAACAATGTTAAGACAAGTTTCCCCTATGGTTGATTTTATAGTGTTTTCTCTGAATCACCTGGGACACCTGTTAAAAATGCAGATTCCAGGCACCCATCCCATGATTAGAATCTCTGAGTTTTAGGTATAGTGCTGTGCCTTCTAAACAAGCTCCTCTGGTGATTCTCACGCATATCAGAGTCTGAGAACCAGTGTTACAGTCTAGGATAAAGGGGCAGGAGGAAGAGGGGCAAGGTATGTGCCCTCAACATCCTATTTGCCTAGAACAACTGAGAAATGTCTAGCTATGGCTTTCAAACCCACCTATCATCTCCCAAACTATGATACATTTCCTGCCACAGGTGAATGATTCCAGACACATGTGATTGCAAAAGAAATCTTAAAACCCATTCAAGAAAAGTTGGTTATGTACCCGAAGTCACCAGAGGCTACCACATAGATTCAGGGTGGTAATCTCACTGACATAGGATTGGTCCCATGCCTGCTTTCATCCCAAAGTTACCCATGAGGAATTGCTGAGCCTTGGTGTAATTTATTTAACATCTAAAATCTGGAGACATGGATATGTGGACAATCTTCTAAAAGTCTGCACAACTGACTTAATTAAGAAAGTCCTTACAGAATGAGGGTTGGAGTGGCCAAGAAATTTCAGTCCATCATTTCTCTTCGTGAACAAAAGAAACTATGATAGTATTTGTAAGTATTTGTGTAGTGAAAACAAAATTTCAGCAATGAATGAACTTGTGAGGGAGAAAAGCATTATTATTTACTTTCCCCCAAGTAATTCACTAAGTTCAAGAGTCCAACAAGAATGGCTTCACACACTCAAACACATTCTTCAGGTAGCTAGTGAGGCAACTGGGTATATACAGGATATATTTGCTTTTAATTTTCTCTTTGCTGGCTCCTTTTCAGCAAAGCTACCTAGTGTAGCAGGTGAAGAATGAACTAGGGGTCACACAGAAATGGCTTCAAAACTCAACTTAGTTCTTCACTATTTTGGGAACATTGAGCAAACTATTCATTGTGTCTAAATTTTGGTCTACTTATTTGGACAATGGACACTTTGTTTTAGCTTTTGTAGGTTGTGAGAATAACACGAGGCTAATTATAAAAGGTCATAGCATGGAATAGGAATTTAAGAAATGGTCTTTAAGTGTCACTGTCATCTCATCATTATGGTAACCAAACTGGGCTAAGAAGACAGTAACAGAATATGCATCTATGGAATTATTGACTGTTTTGTATTGATTTGTATGATATAAATAGGACTGTGGGGATAAAAGCTGAAATAAGCATTTTTTCCACTCAAAATTAAACTGAAAAACAAAGGAATGTTAATTCAGATGGTGGGTTGTGAGATCCCAGTCTATGTAGATAGGACTAGGAGTCAAAAGTCCCTGGTGGAGATGGTGGTGTCGCTGGTGGTGGGTTTGAACTACACAAGACTTAAGGGAAATTCCAAACCAATAGGTCTAGGGATTCATGAGCATATCATTCAGAAGAAATTTGAAAACATGGTTTTAGCTTCCACTGTACTTTGAGGGCAAACTTCATACTTTAGATGCTTGTTTGGCCCTTGTACCCACATAATACCTAGACCACATTATGCCCTCAGTAAATGTGAGTTGAAACGTGAATATGTAAATATATGAATGGATGACTAATGGAAAAATAAAATCTGACAATATATATAAGACAGGTTTGGTCATATTTCTGAAAATCTGTGAAGCTAATTTGGTACTTGGTATTCTCTGCTTTTTCCTCCCACACTTAGACCCACCTGTCCCTTGATGGAGCACCTTCCAAAATCCTCATATTTTTCAGATATTTCCACCTCCTAACTGAAATCTTCAAGGAAAGGTCAGGGAGCATTATTCAACTTACATTGTGCTGGAACTCTCATGGACCCTCAGGATAGTTTATTTTATATGTCAATTTGACTGAGGCATGGAGTGGCCAAACATTTGGCTAAACATCATTCTGGGTATATCTATGAGGGTGTTTCTACATGAGGTTAACATGGGAATCAGTAGACTGAGTAAAGCAGATTGTTTTTCTGGGCAATCTGCTTCTGAGGTTGGGCCTCATCTAATCATTTGAAGACTTGATTAGAACAGAAAGGCTGAGTAAGAGGGAACTCTTTTTGCTTGAATGTTTGAGGTGGGATATTGGTTTCCAGCCTTTGGACTTGGACTGAAACATTGGCTCTTCTTGTATCTTAAGCCTGCCAGCTTTCAAACTGGAACTGAAGCCATGTTCTTTCCTGCTTCTCAGGCCTTTGGATTCAGTCTGGAACTACACTTTCACTCTCCTGGGTCTCTGTCTTGCTGACAGCACATCTTGACTTTATTTTAGCCTCTGTAACCACCTGAGCCAATTTCTTATTATCCATCTGTCTGTCTTTGGAGAACTCTGATTAATACATTCATGTACAAAGTATTTGCATTTCAATAGGAATTAGAGAAGAAACAAGTTTGGCAAAGGGAAGAATGTCTAGTTATGGAATTAAAGGAATGAGGCGGAAGTGAGGGTGCTGACTTTTGGGTAAAAAAGATAAGAACTGCAATGATAATCAAATGAGATCATCTGTGTAATGCATCCAACATCATAAATACTCAGTAAATGCTGTGAGACTGATATGATTATTCTACAGGAAACTGAAGGTCATTCTACAGGAAACTGAAGTCACTGTGGTTAAAGATATCTAGAAAATCTGGAAAGGAATCCAAGCCTGTCCAACTCCAAAGCCAAAGAAATGTCCATTATGATTTTACAGAGACCTTGAAATTATCCATTATTTTGCCTAAAAGCTGTAAGTGGGTTCCTATTATACATCCACAGTGTTTCACAGTCTCCGAAAATTTAGCACTCGTTACCTTATTCAAATTTCAGAACCTGACTTGTGATGTGGGTACTATTTTTAATTTTACAGATAAGGAAGCTTGAGACTCAGCCAAGTGAAGGGACCTGTTAATCATGCAGCTTGAATGCTGTGACCATACTGGAGCTCAGACTTCCTGACTCTAAGCCATGTGCATCGCCTCTTATTCAGAGGTGAATAAAAGAGTTTAGATTCTTATTGGAGGTGGTGAGGCAACAAGCATGGGTGGGGACAATTACTTGAAAAATCGCCTTCTTTCATAAAGTTAAAAAAAACATGCTTTTGTGTAAACAATGCAAACAGGAATATGTAAATGTCATTGCAAAATATATGCATCGCATATATATAATTACACAGAGGCTTTGCATTTAGAAATTGTATCATTCAACTGTTTTACTGCCTAAAACACTTTAGCAAATTGTGATGATTCCAACTTGCTGGAAAATGGTGATCATCTTTTTTTTTTTAATTTAAAATCAAGTTAGTTAACATATAGTGTATTATTAGTTTCAGGGTAGAGTTTAGTGATTCATCAGTTGCATATAACACCCAGTGCTCTTTACATCAAGTGCCCTCCTTAATGCCCTTCACCCAATTACTCCATTCCCCCCCCACTAATTCACCTCCAGCAACCCTCAGTTTGTTCCCTATAGTTAAGAGTGTCTTATGGTGATCATATTTTGCACCTGTAAGAGGTTTTAGCAGCTCTACCCTTTGCCTAGTCATAATTTCTCTAAGCCCTCAATGAAGTCTTCCATTTTTTAAATGAAGATTCCATGGGGCTATCACCATCCAAGTTTTCTGGACATGAATAAGATACACATTTTTCATTTTTTTGTCAATACTTTGAAAAGGAAATGCTTAAAATCATGCTATAGATTTTGCAAGCAGATGTTTATTTCAGGCTCGGTTGTATCTATTACCTGTGGACATAAAGTACAATCCTGTCCTTAAAACTACTCCTTCCCTTGCTTCTTTTCTACCAGTATGGTTGAATGTCCTGCATTAAATGATATGTCCCGGCCACTCTGTACCAGGTTGTATGCTTGAGAGCACAGCTGAAAACTGGCATTATTTGCTAGCACTGCAAATCTCCACTGAACTTCTGGTCCTCGCCATGTTCTGTGCTAGATGTTGGCAGGATGAATAAAACCCAGCCCCTGCTCTCAAGGAACTTGCAGTGAGGTGAGAAACTGAAAATAAACAGACAAGTTGTTTGGTGAATGAACATATAAAAGATATGCATAAGGGGTTTGTGGAGAAAGCTGGTTATATGCAGCAGCTGATCATAATAAAAACTCACATAATGCTTGACATGGGCTACCGTATGTTTACATATATTAGCTCTTTTGGTCCTCACAATAACTCGGTGAGGTAGGTTACCATCATCCTTATTTTGTAGAAGGGGAAACTGAGGCACAGAAAAGCAGTAGTATAAGGTCACCCTGCAGGTATGAGGGTTGAGATTTGAATCCAGGTAGACTGGCACATATACTTAGCTGCCATCCTCTACCATCTCAGCTGGTGGTCAGGGGAGAAGGAGTGGTTAACCAGTCAGAGGAAGTGGGAGGCAGATTCTATGTAGACTGAATTGCCTATTCAGAGGTGGAAGGGACTGGGAAGACGAGGCAGGGACGGAGACCTACAGCTTGGGATGCCTGTGGCACACAGGTATGAAGACACATATGCCAAAGGTAAGACTAGACTTGTCAGCATATTTATCTTGCCCCTTCCAGATAAAGACTTCCCTGTTGTATTCTGAAGACAAGAAGAAGCCATCAAAGATTTTTACATAGAGGAGTGTCATGATCTGATTTCCATTTTCCATGAGGTCATTTGGAGGAGGTGTGAAGGAGAGTATCTAGAACATCTAGTAAAGTATCTAGAGTACCTAGTATCTAGGAAAGTATATATTTAAAGAAGAAAGAGGGGACCCAAAGCAGAGACCAGCAGGGAGACTCTCACAATCATCTAGGTGCCAGGGGACAGAAAGGTGTTGTGGGCAGGAAAAGCAAAGTGCCCAAGATGGACTGGAAGTCTTGGGACTGATAAGCTAGGCAGGTGAAGAGGGAGATGCTGAGGACTGTGGCCAGGTTGGATGCGTCTACAGGAACATATAAGATGGAGCAGAAAGGAGGAAGATGACACTATTTTGGAGGGCTGGAGGTGCTTGGGACATATGCCTGGGATGATATGTACACATTATGGATGAATATGGTGGGGACCAGCACCTGGAAAGAGGAGCTGAAAGGTGGCACTCTGGGTAGAAGTGACCGGAGGCTTGTCACAGCAGTGTTTAGTGATATGGACAACTGGCTAGTTCTCAAGAAAGGAGGTGCTGTAGTCATTTATGGGGCAACCCAAGTCCTCTTAACACCATCCATTTGTACCACCATTTCTTGGATATGAGTCTGGAATTCTGCTTCCAGTCATGTCTTACTCTTGAGTTGTGAAAGTTATTAACTGTAATTGAATTATTATTTAACAAAACATCTAGAATAGTGCCTGGAACTTAGTCTTTGCTATATGAATGCCTATTCAGCAAAATAAGTAAATTAACTCCCATCTAGATGGCAGCTGAGCTTTCTTTTCTTGCTCGGTACATGCTGAGTCTTGGGCAGGAAACAGGGAGAGAAGCCTGAGGAGGACCAGCATCTTAGAAATGGACTGAAGAAGACTATTAGAAGTACCATCTAGAGGTTAAGAAAAACATCAGCAAAGCCTTATATCACATCAAGCACATTTCTTCAAGGACATGGTGTCAACAGGGCAGAACCCAGGTGACAGAACAATTAAGTTAAAGATAACAAGTGACTTATTAGGTTTGGAATCCACCTCAAAGATGAAAGTTGGCATGTACCTTGTGGGATTATTAGTGATAATAATCAAAATGTTTATCTTGTAGGTCAGCTGCATTCAGCTTTGAATGAGGAGCCACTGGCATTAAGTACATCACTAGCCCACATGTTGTAAGGGGCTACTTTCCATTTCATTAAGTATTTTAATAATTATTTAATTAGCACCTAATACGTACCAAACAGGACAGACAACATCTCATAAAGGAGACATATGTTTATGTGTATGTTTAATGCATAAGCATGACTAGCTTTGTCCTCTGCTATCTGCTCTCCTGGTTCTTGCCTGAAGTCCATTTGTTTTCTGGAATTCTGAACTTCTTAGTATAATTGATTGAGAGAGACACAGAAGCTATCCCTCTCCCCCAGTTAGACTGTAAGCTCCAAGAGAGCAGGGTTGTCTGGGTCTGTACATCCACATGTCTAAGCGCCTGGCACATAAACCCATACAGAACAATTATCACAATTTCAGGAAATGCAATGATGAAATAATACAGTGTTCTTTGAGAACACTTAATGGGGGGACCTTATCTAAAATGAGGGGGTGACCACCAACGTTCATAACAGCAATGTCCACAATACCCAAACTATAGAAAGAGCAGAGATGTCCTTTGACAAATGAATGGATAAAGAAGATGTGGTATATATACACAATGGAATATTACTCAACCATCAAAAAAAATGAAATCTTGCCATTTGCAACAATGTGCATAGAACTAGAGGGTATTATGCTAAGTTAAATAAGTCAATCAGAGAAAGACAATTATATGATTTCACTCATATATGGAATTTAAGAAACAAAACAGAGGAGTATAAGGGAAGGGAAGAAAAAATGAAATAGAGACAGAGGGGAAGACAAACGATAAGAGACTCTTAACTCTAGGGAACAAACTGAAGGTTGCTGGAGGGGAGGTGGGGGGAGATGGGGTAATTGGGTGATGGGCATTAAGGAAGGCACTTGATGTAATGAGCACTGGGTGTTATACACAACAAATGAATCACTAAACTCTACCCCTGAAACTAATACTATACTATATGTTAATTAACTGAATTTAAATAAAATAAAAAAAATGAGGGGTGACCAAAGAAGTCCCTGAGGAAATAACAACATAAGTTGGGCATTCCACTATAGCATAAGAGATTTGCAGGAAGAAAGGGGAGGTAGCTAAAAAGAGGGGAGAGCATTCTAGGGAGAGAGGTGGCAAAAGACCCCCAGGTGAACAGAGTTAGCTGCATTCCATCTTTCTCATGTCAAATAGTGGTTTCCTTTAAGCTTCCGTAAAATGCCATTTCAGGAAATCATGTTTTCTGTTTTGTAAAATGACTCATAAAAGAGCTATTTTGTTGTCACTGGCATTGAAAATAAATTCAGAATAAAACAACTTGGAACCATGCTTATTTTCATTCTTGATTTTTTTATACGAAATGATGGAGTTGCAAGTTTAATTTTTCTTCTGCTGTTTTAAAAATGGATTTTTTTTTCCTTGCTGGCTGATGTCAGCTGCCTACCCTGAGCCCCTGGGGATGGTGCTGCCTTCAGCTCTCTTCCCTCCCTCCTTTGATCAACCATACTCTGGAGGAGATCCACGTCCATCCCCCAGGTTGGACAGGGACAAGCTGCTAGGACAGCACACCCACTCCCCATTCCAGCTATGCCATATTTGCTCAGAGCAAATATGTCTCCGTATACATGGGGTCCAGCCTCCCTTTACCTGACATTCTAGACACTCTACTTCCTGGCTGTAGGGTTGGGGAAGAGTTAAACTCTCTGGAGTTCAGAGACCTGAACTGGGAAAAATAAATGACATGATTACATAAAGCGTCTGGTAAAATGTCTGGCACACAGTTGGTTTGCAGTGCATATAAACTGAAACAGACCCACTCCCTACTGGTTTTCCTACCTTTCTTAAATTCATCCCTAAAGGTGTCCATCTGGACTTTGAGACTCCTTAGTCCCATGAAGAATGGAAAAAACTCCTAGTAAACTTATCCAGATGAACACAGGGTCAGGGATATATGCTTGATCAATAGAAATGCTTCTGGGGTCAGAAATCAGGGCATCCTAAATCAGATGGTATTTGCCACGCAGATTTGTTCTTGAACATTAGTCTGTGGGGGGGATGGATGAGAGGCCTAGGGATGAGGGGCTGAACTCTAGTGAATGGAAGACTTGGTGGAATAGCACTCTCCTTGGGGGCATCAAGTGCTCTGGTGCCTCAGTGGGACCAAGGTGGTAAGTGTGGTATCTAAGTGTAGAGAGAACAGGATGGTTTGGCTCAAGTGTGGGAAGTGGGTGCAGAGGAAGTGCCTTCATGAAGCAAAGAGCCACCAATAGTAACAGGGTGGAAGGAATGGGGTCTGAAGGCTGAAACTACCATAAGTGTAGAGAAAGAATTGAACACAACACATGCTTACATGTTAGGACCCATTTGTCCTTCCTCAGTTGGTAAGACCTTGGGAAATACTAGTCATACCTAGACACTGTATTGCTTTTTTATTTGCTGCTATCACAAATTGCCAGAAACTTAGTGGCTTAAACAATGCAATCTTTTAATCTAATAGTTCTGGAAGTCCAAAGTCCAAACTGGGTCTCACTGGGCTAAAATTCAGGTGAAGGCAGGGCTGTGTTCCTTCTGGAGGTTCTATAGGAGACTCTGTGTTCTAGCCTTATCAGCTTCTAGAGGCTGCCCCTGGATCCTTGGCACGTGGCCCCTCCCACATCTTCAGCAGTGTGGGGTTGAGTTTTCTTAATTCGCATCCCTCTGACCCTCTCTCCCGCCTCCCTCTTCCACATTAAATGATTCTGTCATTTTATTGGGCCCACCCATATAATCCAGGATAATCTCCCAATTCTAAGGTCAACTGATGAACAGCCTCATTCCACTGGCAACCTTAATTCCCCTTTGCCACTAACACAACAAACACATTTACAGTTGCTGGGAATGAGGGCATGGCTGCTTTTGGCACTGTCACACAAAATCAAATGTGCTGTTTACACTGGGTGAGGGGCACTGGACTAGTTTCAGAAGCCATGGGTTCTGGTTTTGGCGTCAGTCACTCTTCATGAACTGTGTGAGCCAGTGAGCCATTTATTTGGATGGCTCCCTGTTTCTTCACCTGTGGATCAGCAGCCCTGTCTGCTGTGGGAAGCAGGAAGAAGCAGGAATGGGGTGGATCTGTAATAATGTCTTGCTCTATTCTCTAGAGAGGTTAACATGATTGCATATTTCTAAATATATTCCAGGTATTACCCGCCAAAAGGGAAGAATGTGGGAAACAAGTATAATGGAATGCCCCGCTTGCCTCAAAATCTCAGAGTTCTAGCCCAAGTGTGTCTTGGGGCAGTTCACTCCCTTTCTGCTTCTCATCTGGGCCTTCCATAGAAGAGTCATATAGAATCTGAACTCCTGGACTTCTAGTACCCTCCCAAGGGTTGTGCTTCTATTACTGTAAATTCAAGATTAAAGGGACCCACTTGGGGACACTTAGAAACCATCCCAGGATTTGTTTCTGTGTTGAGCTGACTCCACACAGAAGTTCCCAGCCAAGGGCCACAGGGCAGGACTCCCTGGCTTATGGGCAGGATGCCAACATAAACACTAAGGTTTCAGTGGGCAAGGGTCAGACTCCATTTCAATCCCTCTGGAGGCATCTGAAAATATCCAGAGTCTGGGATCAGCTATGGGGACCTGAGGGGGAGAAGAAAATGCATGTCATCAGTGTATATCTCCTTTGGATGTCTTGGGCTGTCCATTCATTTCCTCCTTTGATGTCTCATCCAAATCTTTAAATTACATAGGAGGGGTTTTGTTATTGCCTTTGCACAGGTAAAAAAAGTAAAACCCATTTTACCCAGTTGGCCATGGACCAGGCCAAGGCACCACGCATCTCCTTTCTGAGGTTTCTGAACTGTTGCTTCTAGTGCTGAGGATCACAGACTTCCTTAGGGCACAGCTAAGTTTCACTCATTCATTCAGGGGATAGGGGAGGAAATGAGACCTGGTTGTCATCCTCAAGCATCTTATAGCAAATTGGTAAAGAAGTGACGGCAGTACAGTGCAGCATGGGTCCCCAGGACAGAAAGTGCAGGGTGTGTTTTAGACCTGAGGAGGTTGCCTGAGCCTGTGTGGAGAGGGTTAGCTGTTTCCCAGGGAGGAAATGATACTTGACTTGAACACTAGAGGCAAAGTAGGCCTTCACTGGACCAAGATGGGATGCAGGATTTCCGGGCAGTAAAACAGAGGGGAGAGGTGCCTTGGCACCGTCAGAGAAGAGTAGGCAGTTCCCTCTGGTGGGAGGGGGTGGCAGGAGGGAGCCTGGCACCGAGGATAGCAGTCGGTGCTGATGTCAGAAAGACCTGGGCTCAAAGCCCATCAGTGTTACTTATTGCTGCTGTTCCATCTTTCTGTGCACAAGGATTTTACATCTGGAAGAGAAATATGATTCTGTATCATTTTGGGATGATTATACTGAATAATATTTAAGAATAGCTAACGTAATATTTATTATTTCCAGACACAAGTCTAAGTACTTTACACCTATTAATTCTTCTCAAGTTTTTTTTTTTTTTTGGACACTACTATTTTTCCATTCTAAGATGAGGAGCCTAAACATAAGTAACTTGTTCAAGGTTACATGCTAATCAGAAGAGTCAGAATTCAGATGCAGCCATGCTTGTAACCAGTGTGTGTAGATAATGCATATAGAGTACCAACATACAATAAGCGTCTGGCAGGGCAGAGGGGGTGTTGTTGAGCAGAGGAGGTGGGCAGAGGCCTGATCATGAAGGGCTCTGCTTATGAGAGCTCAAGGAAGGGTGGGCGTGACTTGGCAGATATTCATTTTAAGGTGATCACTCTGGCGGCCATATAGAGGAAGGCTTAGACTGGATAAGACAGAATATTGGCTTTGCAGGATACTGGAGGAAATTTTAAGTATTTTTGAGAGAGATCAAGAGATCCTAGACTTTAGGGTATCACAGAAAGAAGTCAGAGTGTCACAGGTTAAAGAAGGAGAGACCAAGATTCTACTTGGGACTGCCAAAATGCCATGGAGGCCACTTTAATGATCATGTTATAAAGCTGTCTTTCCAGAGTTTCTTATGCAATGAAGAGGTCTATTGAAAATCCTGGCTTTACAAATCAGTTTGCATGAACATAAGAAACAGCATTAAAATACTCTACTTAAGCAAGGATACTCACTTAGTAGCTTTAGTAAATAAGTTTCATATTAATAAGATTCCTTTAATCGTGGATAGTGGCATGGTACCAGACAGGAATCGGGAGTTTTGAGAATGAGACTTATATTCACTTTGTATTCCCATTTGTAAAATATGGTCCTTGGGAGCCTCAAAAAATGTTGTTCAGTGGAAGGTACTTTGCATAAAATATCTATGAAGCCGATGTTTATTGAGTACCACTATAGGACCTAATAGCTAAATATGTCCAGACACCATACTCATAGGAATTTTCTTGTTTAATCATTAGAATTGCCATGTGAAGGTGGTGTGATTACTATTGCTACTTTATAGGTGAAGAAATGGGAGTCTTCAGGAGATTAAATCATTTTCCCAAGACCTCACAACTAATTTCAAACCTGAATTTTTCTGACTCTGAAACTCTTATTTCTGAGTTTGATGACATTGGTAGATTGATAGCAAAAGAGGCCATAATTCTCATTTTTTTTTTCAGCTGGGCCCTTACAACATTATTTCCCTGCTCTTCCCCTCAAGTGGTGAAATCTACTTCCTTGCCCTTCAAATCTAAGCTGTCTCAAGACTCATTCTGCCAGTAGAATGAGGTAGAAGAGGCATGTTTTGGTTTCAAGCTCAGGCCTCAAGAAACCTTGCATACATTCCTTAGGTCTCATGGAACCTGTCAGGTAGCCCATTGGCTTAGTCAGGTCAGGCTGCTATAACAAAATACCAAGGACAGGGAGGTTTAAACAACAGGCCTTTATTTCTCACCGTTTTGGAGGCTGGAAGTCTGAGATCAAGGTGTTGGCTGATTTGGTTCTTAGTGAGGGCCCTCGTCCTGGCTTGTAGATGACACATGTGTCCTCATATGATAGAGGGAGAGGGGTCTGGTCTCTTCCTCCTCTTAGAAGAACACTAGTTCCATCATGGAGTCCCACCTCCTAATACCATCACATTGTGGGTTAGGGCTTCAACATATGAATTTCTGGGGGAACATAGAAATTCAGGCCATAATGACCACCAGCTGAATAACACCAGCCTAAATTGTGGAAGATGGGGGACACAAGGCCCAGTAGCCCTGCCACCCCAGCTGACACTGCAGACATGTGAGGGCATTCTAGATCTGTCAGTCATCCTCATACATTCCCGCTTACATCACAGAGGCAGGCATGAACCCAGCTCATAACAGTGCAGTGTGGACTTGACCAGAACTGCCCAGCCAAGCCCAACCTCCAACTCACAAGCTCAATAAATGTTTATTAAGTCCTTGTGTTGGAGTTTGTTTGTTATGATGCATTACCAATTACTGATATGATAACCATTTGGTTTAGTATCTAGACTGGATCATTTCTGAAATGTAATAAGCAAAAGAGAGCTACCCCAGGTCTCCCCCTCCCTGGGAACTGTAAGTCAAGAAAGTGCAGAGATTGAGGTTCTGGGTAGTAGCTGCCCCTTGGATTTCTGAGCAGAGGTGTGAGGTATCGGGAGTGGGTGGTTTTCTGTGCTCCTCAGTCTGAGGGTGATGAGTGATCAGGATGGACAGGTATGAAAGACTAGCTCATGCTGGAGTGGCCATCCAGCTTCCTGGGAAGAGGGTGAAAGTGAAGCTGGTCAGAATGACAATGCAGAGGGAAAATCGTGCGCTACAGAAACACTCATAAAGAAGTGAAGGGACACCAGGCTTTTCTGTGTGTTTATTTGGCATGTGTTCCTTGGTGTAGTCTTCCCAATGACAAGAGCTAATGTGTGCTGGGCATTGATTTGTGCCAGGCCCTGTTCTAGTTGATTTGAAGTTATTAACTCAGTAGTTCATCCTTTCAATACCTCCTTGAGTCAGGCACTGCCCTATCCCCATTTTATGTCCAAAGACACTACTGTTTTGGAAATAGAGGAGCTTGACTGAGGAAGTGAAGTCACTGTATCTTGGAAACAGAGCTGTGATGTACTCAACCCCAAAGTTGGGGTGCTTTTACTCTTGAACCACTCAGTTCCTCTCAGACACATAGGCTAAGTGCTATGATAGAGGGGCATGCTGATTCCCTTTATACTGTCACCTCCTCAAGCTCCCAACCTGTCATTAATTTTTTTATATGGTCCCCTTCACATATTCCCTGATGGATAAAAGCCAAATGAATAAGTTGACGAGAGAGCATCATCATAGAGTAGTTGGATAGGAAAGCTGATTTGCTTGAATGTGAGACCAGATTCTGTAAGGATGTTTCCTTCTGGGCTTGAAGTCTTTGACTATCAATATAGGATGAGTGATGTTTAGAGCCCACAGGCCTGACTTGGCCTCATGAGTGGTTTCCAGCTCGAGGTGTGAAGGTCCTAGCCTCTTAGTAAAGAGGAAACTCTATAGACCAATGTAAAGGATTCTGAACTTGTGGGCAACATGTTCTCCTTTTTCTAAAGGTGTGAGCTGGTGGTCAAACCTATGTCTGAAACCCTAAAGTATCCTTGCTCTTAACTGCTTTGTTACACTGATGTGGGCTTTAGGGGCAGCAAGAGTACCGAGCTTCTTTAATGCAGTGCAGGACCTGGTTTCCAACATGAACACAAGGACCACTGGTTTCTTAGCAAAAAAAAAAAAAAAAAAAAAAAAAAAGTGCTCTCTGACTCTGATCCTTCATGTCATAGAAGACCTTCTAGTCTGATACTGTTGAGTTACAAAACAGTCTCTCCAAAGAATAGCTGCCAAATAATTTTGAAATATAAAAGTATATATTAATCCATAAAACAAGATGTCTCAGAGAATCCTGGAACAGAGAGTCTTGGAAACACATACTGCTTATATTTTCTTCACAAACTCTTTTTGTTTTGAAAGACTGGCTTAATTCCATTTAAAAAAAGGTAACATATTTTTATTCTCCTTCAGTTTTATAAAATTTCAAACACTGAGACCTCTGTCTCTTTTCTGGCCCTTGCATGGTGGAGAAGTCTACCAGTTGGGCAGCTGGCCTCATTCCAGCTCTCCTGCTCAGAACCTGGGTGACTACTTCATCAATATACATTCTGGGCCCCAGATCATCTTTACTATACTAAAGGAAGGATTTCTTTTTTTTTTAAATATTTTTTTATTTGTTTATTTTACAGAGAGAGAGATAGTGAGATTATTTCTAATGTCCTTTCCAATGCCCGCAGCCACTTACTGAAGTGTTTACAGAAAAGTGCTCCAAACCAGTTCTGTGATCTGTCCCATGAAAAGATTTGAAGTTGGAAGAAGTTTCAGAAACACCCTTGGGGATTCCAGAGGTCCATTAGCATATTTAACAAATGTTGGCTGAGGCACCAGGAGACAATGGATATTGTATTTCAAAGCAGGTACTAGATCATATGAAGAAAGTTCAAAGTAGATGATCAAAAGCTAGTTGGATGTCACACCATATAAGGGTATCAAAAGGGTAGTAGAGTGGAGAGTGAGAAAAATTTTTTGAATATGTATTTTTGGAAAATACTTTGCTGAGCTTTTAGACCCTTACACCTCACAAAGAAGAAAGGGAGGAGGTAGGTGTTCCTCATCTCACACCTGGTGGTGGGTCGTCTTTGGCGGACCACTCAGAGAGTTTTGTGTAAGTCCCATGCAGTGGGAAGGAGGGTGGTCGGAGTGTTCTGGAATCTGAGTCTTCTTTGACAAACCTGAAGTGTAAGAGCATAGCTGATTACCTGCAAATGGATGAACTGGGGGTTGGGGGTGCTGGGAGGGGGTGTTGGCTGTGCCGGATATCCTGTGCTTCCAGAATCTCTCTGTGAAAAAGATGCGTCAATGAATATATTCCTAGACAACATGAGTGTCATGAGCAAGAGAGAGCTGGTGTGGAGCCATCTTAGCTCCTGACCAAGATGGCACCCAGAAGGGTGAATGACTTCTGTAAAAAGAAGGTACAGAAGATAGAAGAAAAGCCAGAGGAAGATGGGAACATCATCCACATCAAATAACTGCAGGGAGAGATGGCTAAAAACAGGCACAAGTGTGAGTGGTGTCTCAGAGGTTGACCCTCTTTTGGATACCTCATGGTCCTTGTTAGAACTGCCAAACCCAGACTACCAGCTCACAGCATTATTGAGCAAACAAGAACTTTCCTGTAAACCTCTCTTTTTCTCCTTTTTCCATGTGCTTCAAACTGACACAGATAGGCTCTGAGGGGAGTGGTAGGAGAAAGTGCTAGGGAGGGGAAAGGCTCTGAGGGGAGTGGCTCTGAGTATGGGTTAGGTTAGAAGTCACCCTAATTACCGAATTTCATAGTGGTGTGTGTGTGTGTGTGTGTGTGTGTGTGTGTGTGGCGGGCATTATTTTCATGTTTATTCGATGTCTTTAACAGTGAAATATTTCGGATCTCAATGGAGAAGTCACCCTAATTACCGAATTTTACTTTTTAATCTTCTGTTGAATCATCAGATCATGTATTCTGAATTTGATTTAGCAATTATGGTCAATGCAGCCTACACAGATAGGCTCTGAGGGGAGTGGTAGGAGAAAGTGCTAGGGAGGGGAAAGAGAAAATGCCACGTAGAGGCCCTTTCTTGAGTGCACCTCCACTGGGGGTGGGGGAGGAGCTGAGTCTCTAAATCAACATTGACATTTCGTCTTTTAAATTGGAAATACACTTTTCAAATAGCAAAGCAAGATTGTACTTGGGACTTAAGCTGACTAGAATGTGTTGTGTTACTTAAGAGAAACTAGAGGCAGGGCCATGAAAAATACAATCATCTGGAACGTACTTAGATATATGTTGTTCAAAGGGCTAAATATTTTCTTTCAGATCAGTATGCAGAGGGTTATTATTTTGATTTACACAAATTGCAGATTCAAAAATCAGGACAGCAGCTGGTATATAAACATCCTTAGGCCCTTAGATCTCTTTTAATCTAAAGTATTTTAGATAACACATTCATAGTGGGGTATGTGTGTGTATGGGGGGGTTATTTTCATGTTTATTCGATGTCTTTAACAGTGAAATATTTCGGATCTCAATGGAGAACTCACCCTAATTACCGAATTTGACTTTTTAATCTTTTGTTGAATCATCAAATCATGTATTCTGATTTTTGATTTAGTGATTATGGTCAATGCAGCTAAAGAATATTGAATACTACTAGTAATAGGTAAGGGATTAGTTTTCTTTTTTATGTTCAGACATTTTTCTTTTAATTCATTTATATGCCCTAAGATTTTTTTCCTTTTCTTGAATCAACATTCCTATTCAGTTTCTGTATCAGTAATGAAACAGCCATGTAATTTTTATGACTATGTTGCATTTTTTAAAGGAAAAAAAAAACTAACCAAAACAATGAATTGCCTGAAATACCTTCAATTAAAGATCGAACCCATATTCCTGCTCTTTACATATTATCAAAGTGGATCTTTTAGATCCTTGCTATTTAAATGTAGCCAGTGCACAAGCAGCATCAGGAAAATCTGAGAGCTTATCAGAAATATACACCACAACTCCCTGTCTTAGACCTACTGTGTTGGAATTGTTATGCCCATTAGAGTTTGAGACGCACTCTTTTAGATAGCCATGTTACACGGAGCATGGGATTTATTGTCTGTGTGCTTAACTAGATTTTGTGGCACCCACCCCATTGTCTTGGAAAAGATAAGAGCAGAACTGGTTTTAATCCAGCTACTTTGTTTGCAATGGGTGTGACCTCAGGCAATTCAATTAGATTCCCAAACCCGGTTCTCTCATTTTAAAAATGTGGATAATATACTTTGCCATGACTTTGCAAATTAGGCTGTATTCAAAATAATAGCATCCGTAATGGATCTGGTGTATTATCTGGTTCATACCAACAGTCCACAAACTTACTGCCGACAGGGTAACAGTAAACCCACCATTGTAAAAATAACAATTTCTCTTTCTTCTGTCTCTCTTTCCTTCTTCCTTTTTTTTTTTTTTTTTTTTTTGCTTTAACTTCTGCTTGTTTGGCAATCTTAGCCATCCTTAGTATAACTAAGAATATTGAATTGTTTAAATTATTTAGTGACACTAAAATTATCAAACCCACCATGAGTCAAATCCCCTGCCTGTCTCATGGTAGGAGAGACCCTGTGTCCTCAACTCAAGCATTTGGCTCTTGATCTACCCAAAACTCTGCCAAGCATGGTATTCTCATTTCCAATCCCCCAGAACATTATAAGCCGGGGTTAGGGAAGTGGGAATGGCATCTGTGAAAAGAGCATTGGGAGCTTGCAATTGCCTGGCAGAGAGAAATCAAAGCTGCCCCAGAAGCTTAGAATTAGGATCTGAGTCATCAAGAAGTGAATTCCTTTCCTGAGTCTCTACTGTTTGAAAAGGTAGGGAAGTTTTTTAATGATATCTAACCAAAAGTTGAGCATGCAAAATTATTTTTAAAATTGGGATTTCTGAGTGAATGCCGCCAAATCGAGGTTTCAGCAACATTAAATCAAAAATAAGCAGTTTCTATCTGAATTAATTCTCAAGAGTTTTCTTCTTTATAAGTGGCAACACTAACAGTCTCCTGACTCAGGAAAACTTCTATGACTTTGTCCTCTCCCTTCCCGCTGACTTTTTGTTTGCTCTGAGAGTTGGAATTCTGGTAAAGTCAAGTAAATGGGTTATTAAGAAATACATAAATGTCTCAGTTGAGGCCAAATGTGTGAGCAATTGAATATTTCCATAGAAACCTTGAAAAACGCTTTGAGTCTCATCCTTCTGGAAAGATGGAAGAGATTTTTGACACTTTTTTTCCACTAAGTACAACTAAACACCCTAGACATTATATTAACAAAAGTACATGGAAACTCTCAAATGTGGGGAGCTAGTAGACAGGCTGGAGACTTCGAGACCACCAAAAGAAACAAGGTGGTGAGTCTGACTTTTCTTTTTGCTTCACATGTCCCAGACTTGGAGCTGAAGAAGCCAGCAACTCAGAAATGCCAAAAGGCACAGATAAAAACAGCTTCAAAAAAGTCTAACCTCACTACCCAAGGAACAGGAAAGGGGCAGGCAAGCAAGACAGAAAACATCTAGAAAACAACCACTTTATTGTACCCAAACACCACAAAAAACTGTGGCCCACCCAAGCCAACAAAGTCTGAGTGGGGAGCTAGACTTTTCTCCTCCCAGGTTGTCACAAGAGGCCCCAAACTTCCTGCTGTAGTGGTGTCAGAGGAGACTGAGGAGAGAGCTGGAACTTTCATTCCTGTCAGGCAGTAATGAGCCCCCTCCCCATTGCAGTGTCTGTAGAGACCATGTGGGTTTCCTCACTGGGTAGCAGTGAGGTGTTCACCACCCTTCCACACACTGGATGTGTCAAAAGAGGCCTAATGAGAGTTATAATGAGCACTCCTACCCCTTACCTCCCAAACAAGGGGGGAGTCAGGAGGAGAACTCCCACCTCCACTTACCAGTAACAAAGAGCACACCCCATTGGATACTATGGAGGCCACATGGAGAATCTAGACTTCCAAACTCAAACTGCCTCTGGAACTAATGAGGCAGCACCACCCCTTCCCTTGTCAGTGTGGTGTCAGAGGATGCCGGTTAAAATGTAAGGCTTAAATAATATCAGAGTCCTATAACATAAAACCCAAGTTGTAAAGTTTCAATTTAAAATAGCTCATCATACTAAGAATGAGCAAGTTCTGGTTGATGAAAAAAGGCAATTAATAGATGCCAATGGAGATGATAGAGATGTCAGAATTTTCTGACAAAGATTTTAAAGAGCTATTACAAAAATTCTTCAGTGAGCCATGAAGAACAGCTTGAGAACAATGAAAAAATAAGAATCTTAGCAAAGAAATAAAAATTCTCAGCAAAGAAATAGAAGATATAAAGAAGAACCAAATGGAAATTTTAGAAGTGAAAATACAATCACTGTAGCAAGAACCTGAATGGGTGGGCTCAGTAGCAGGATGGAAAGGGGAGGACGGAAGAATCAATGAACTGGAAAGAAAACAATAGAAATGATCCAATCTGAAGAACACAAAGAAAATAGGCTGAAACAAACAAGTGAACAAACGGAGTCTTAGAGGTGTGTGGGTCTATAACAAAAGATTTAACACTGGTGTCATGAAAGTTCCCACAAAGAGGGGAGAAAGAAGGTGGAATTGAAAAAAATACCAAAAGGGATAATTACTGATGAATTCCTGATTTTGTAAAAGACTTATATACCTACATGTTTGAGAAGCTGAGTGAACCCAAACAAGATAAGCCCAAAGAAATCCATACCAAGATATATCATAGTCAGATTTCTGAAAACTAAAGACAAAATACCTTGGAAGTAGCAAGAAATTATTTAGTACTTTACCTCCTGGGGGAATAACAATTCAAATGGGAGTGGATTTCTCATCAGAAATTATGGAGATCAGAAGAAAATGGCACAACATTTTTTCAAGTGCTGAAAAAAAATTAAAAAGAACTATAAAGCCAGAATTCTATATACAGTAAAAATATGTTTTAGGAATGCAGGGGAAATCAAGTCATACATAGGTGAAGAAAAACAGAATTTGACACTAGCATACTCTAACAAATGGCTCAAAGAAGTTCTCTAAACAGAAAGGAAATGTTAAAGAAAAGAACCTTGGGACACCAGGAAGAATAAAAAAACATAGTATGCTGAAATATGGACAAATAGACTTTCCTCTTCCTTTTGAGTTTCCAAATTATGTTTCATGGTTGAGGTGAAAACTATAACACTGTGTGGTTCTAGATGTATGTAGAGGAAATATTTAAGCTGATTATAAATGAGAAGGGGTTGAGGGATGTAGAGGGTGGTAGGGTTTCTACACTTTACTTGAACTGGTAAAATGACACTACCATTAGACCATGTTAAGTTTTGTATATATAATGTTAATACTTAGAGCAACCACTAGAAAAGCCATTCAAAATGATATACTCATATATTCTATAGATAAATCAAAATGTAGTTATAAAAAAAAAAGTGTCCACAGCAGGTAGGAAAAAGAAGACAGAAATGCAAATAGCAGGAACAAACATAAACCAAAATCTAAATGTCAGTTTCAAGCCCTAACATAAGTAATTACATTAAATGTAAATGGTCATATTCACATTTAATCTGGACATATATCGGCAGACTGGGTAAAAACTCATGAGTATGGCTCAACTGTGTCTGCAAGAAACTCACTTCCAATACAATAGCACAGGTAGGTTGAAAGTAAAAGGATAAAAAATGATATTAATTTTAATTTTAATTAATTTGCAACTATTAATCAAAAGAATGTAGGAATGACTATATTAATATCAGATGAAGAAGACTTCAGAGAAAAAATTATCACAAAAAGGAACATATATGGTAAAAGGACCAATCCACCAAGAAGATGTAGTGATCCTAAATGTATATGGATGAAAAACAGCTGCAAAATATGGAAACTGGAAATTGATAAGACTGAAGGGAGAAATAGGCAAATCCACAGTTATAGTTGGAAACAACAGCACCTCTCTCTCAACAATTAATAGAACAACCAGACAGAAGATCATCAAGGACATAGAAGAACTTGACATGCTATCAATTAAGAGGATCTAATCAACACTTATAAAACACTGAACCCAAAAGTATCACAATACACCATATATCAAGATAGTCTACATCTTGGGCGATAAAACAAACCTCAACAAATTCATGACTTCAAATCCTATGTTACATGTTCTCTGACCCATGTGGAACCAACTGGAAATTACTAATAAAGATGACAGGAAAATCTCCCAACACTTGAAAATTCAACAACACACTTCTAAATAATTCATGAGTCAGAGACGATATCTTAAGTGAAATTAACAAAATACATTGAATTGAATGAAAATGACAGTGTGATATACAAAATTTTGTGGGATATAGCTCAAACAATGCTCAATGGAAATTTGTAGTCCTGGTTACATATATGAGAAAATAAAATCTCAAATCAATGATCTAGTTCCTACCTTAGGAAACTAAGAAAAAACAAAAGAACAAAATAAACCCAAAGGAAGCCGAAAGAAGGAAATAATAAAGATAAGAACAGAAATCAATGAAATTGAAAACAGAAAAACTTTAGAGAAAAATCAATGAAATAAAGAACTGTTGCTTTTAAAAGATCAATAAAATTTACAAACTTTTGGAAATATTGACAAGGAGGGGCGCCTGGGTGGCTCAATCGGGTAAGCATCTGCATTTGGCTCAAGTCATGATTCCAGTGTCCTGGGATCAAGCCCCATGTCGGGATCTCTGCTCAGCATGGAGCCTGCTTCTGCCTCTCCCTCTGCTTCTTCCCCCTGCTTGCTCTCTCTCTCTTTCTCAAATAAATAAATAAAATCTTAAAAAAAAAGAGAAATATTGACAAAGAAAAAAAAGAGAAGACAGAAATTACCACCATCAGGAAGGAGAGGAGATATTACTATAGACCCTGATGACATCAAAAGGATAATAAGGGGATATGTGAACAACTCTACACACATGGATTTGACAACCTAGATAAAACAGACTAATTCTTCAAAAAATAAAAAAAAATACTACCATTCACCGGATATGAAATAGATCATTTGAATTGACCTGTAATTAGTAAGGAAATCAAAGAGATAATGTCTTCACTATATTGAATCTTCCAATCCATGAACAAAGTATATCTCTACATTTATTTAGATCACCTTTGATTTTTTTCATTAGCAATTTGTGACTTTTAGCACATCCTGTACATGTTTTCTTAGATTTACGCCTAAGTGTCCTTTTATTCTTTGTAATGATTATAAATGGTACCGTAATTCAGTGTCCACTTATTATTGTTAGTGTATGGAATATAATTAATTTTTGTGTGTGTGTTTTATGCTGGGAACTTGCTGAATACAATTACTATTGCAATCACAACAAGATTTGTTTCATAGCTACAGATAAGATTGTCCCAAAATTTATACGGAAAGGCAAAGGAACTAGAATAGCCAAAACAATTTTGAAGAAAAAAAGATATAAGAATGAGTTTACCCAATTGCAAGACTTATATGGCTACATTAATCAAGATGGTGTGGTATTGGGAGAAAGATAGACACACAGAGCAATGGAATAGAACAGAGAATCCAGAAAGAGACCCACACAGATGTGTCCAACTCACTTTTGACAAGGGTGCAAAAGTGAATCAATGGCAGAAAGATAGCGTATTCAACAAATGGGACTGGTGTAATTGGACATCCGGAGGCAATGAAAAAAATGAACCTTGACCTAAGTCTCACACTTTATATAAATATTAACTCAAGAAGGATCATTGCCTTAAATATAAAATGTAAAATTATAAAACTTTTAGAAAAAAATGGGCAAAATCTTCCAATCAAGGGCTAGGCAAAGAGTTCTTAGACTTGACACCAAAAGCATAATTTATAAGAGAAAAAAATGGATGAGTCGGGCTTCATCAAAATGAAAACCTTTTGCTCTGTAGTGGGCTGTTAAGAGGATAAAAGACAAACTACAGACTGGAAGGAAACATTTGCAAACCACATATCTGACAAAGAAGTAATATCTAGACTATTTAAAGAGCTCTCAAAACTCAATAGAAAGAAATTCAATTAGAAAATGGGCTAAAGACATGAGCAGACATTTCACAGAAGAGGATACACAGATGGCAAATAAGCACATGAAAAGATGTTCCACATCATTAGCTATTAGAAAAATGCAAATTAAAACCTCAGTGAGATATCAGTATGTAACCTATTAGAATGGCTGACATACAACCAAGTGGCTGTACAGAGTTCCTATACCACTTTACATTTCCACCAGCAATGTGTGAGTGATCCAGTATCTCCATATCCTCCCTGGGTCACTCAGGTACAAAGATACAAGGACTCTGGAGAACAGTTTTGCAGATTCTTAAAGCACTGATGTCTAACAGATGGCTCTCCACCCCCACCGTGGTCATTTATCCCAGAGAAATGAAAATTTATGTTCACACAAAAATGTATACACATACAGGTTATTAATCATTGATAGTACTAAAAAAAACCTGGAAAGAACACGTATGTCCTTCAGTGGGTGAATGACTAAATGATCTGAGGTACACCCATATGATAAAATACTACTCAGCAATAAAAAGGAATGAATTATTGATAGACACAGCAACTTGGATGAATCTCCAGAGAATTATGTTGAGTGGAAGAAGTCAATTCCAAAAGGTACTTATTGTATGATTTTATTTATCTAAGATTCTTGAAATGAGAAAATTTTAGAAATGGAAAACAGATAAATGTTTATCAGGGACTGGGAGGAGGGAAGGAAATGTGTGGACACCATGAAGGGAGTGTCAGGGGAGGGGGTGTAGCTATAAAAGGGCATCATGAGGGATCTTGGCAGTGATGGAGATGTTCTGGATCTTGTCTCTTTCAATGTTTGTATCCTGATTGTGATACTGTACTACAGTTTTACAAGATATTACCACTGAGTAATGGGCACTCTAGAGCTTTTTTTTTTTTTATGTTTTATAACTACATGAGACTCTACAATCATCTCACATTTTAAAAGTTTAATTAAATACTAACAAAAACACAGTAACAGGGTCCTCTCCCCAGCAATATGGGCTACTTCTGGATTGTGTTTTGGAGGAGAGAGGTTGAAAGCAGTACAGAGAGAATGTGTTGTGTGCAGATAAAAGTCTCTACTCCCTGTAGGGAAAGAGATTGGGTGGAACTTCGACATATTTGTTCATTCATTCACTTTGTTCATGCACTCAATTTGTCCACTCATTTATATGATCTTACAGTCATTCATTTATAAACATATTCATTCACTTGTTCATCTTATCTTTCATTCAAACAGTAATCAGTGAGACCAACTATATATGAAGTATGGTATTAAGCATGAGGGGGATGGAGAAATAAACAGGACACAGGCTCTGAATTTAGGGATCTTATAGAAATTCATTTATACATTCTATCAGCAAAGTATACTACCAACCCAACCAACCAATCAGTCAACAAACCATTCAACCATCCAATATTGACAAGTGCCTATTCTACCCCCAAGGTTTGCCAGGTTGCTTGGCATAACAATATGAACATATATTTCATTAATTTTATAACTGCTCATTGACTACGTAAAGGAAGTATGTTTTCAGAGCTGGGTGCCAAATTATTAGCCTTCTGACAACCCAGGAAATAAGGTAGATATGACATGGAAAAGGAGAGTAATTCACCAATTTTGTATAGGGTTGAGTAAAATTGTGCATTCAGCAGGATGGAATTTGATTACAGCCACTATACAATGCAAGCTCCTAAACAGGGATCACAAGGCTCTCACAACATGGCCTCAAACTCCCCTTCCCACCCCAACTCCTGCAAGCTCAGCTAGGCTCCTTATGTTTTTCATGTTCTCTGCATGTGTTTCCTTCACAGGAATGCCCTTTCCCCACTTGTAAACCCGACGCATCACTGTACTGTAGTTTTTGGTGGCTTTCCCGTTACTCCACAGAGGGAGAATGAATGGCTGATCCTCTCTTTTTCTGTAGCACTTAAGTGTATGTGTTTTTCTGGTTCTAATTGTATGCCAGCAGAGTGCATTAGGAGGCTCAGGAATCAGAGAAGGAATTCCACTTTTTCCACACACTTATTGTTTTAACTGAGGGAAGCTTGTTAACCTCTCAGTATCTCTTTCTCTTTATGAATTGATGGATGCAAGAGGAATAACACATGGAAAATGTTCAGCAAACTGTCTGGAATATGTATAGCACTCTTACTGTACGATGGGAAATCTTTTTCTCGATTTCTGTCCACTTTTTTTTTTATTTGAGGCAGGGGCTATTTCTTGTTTCATTTTTCCCAGCTTTTGGACTCTTGTACAGTAATAATAATGTTGCAAATAATAATTGTGTCTGCTATTCAATATATGACTTACTGGTACATAGTAGATAAATGTTGCTGAAAAAACTGGTTAGAAAATTACCAAATCACAGGACTTCTCATACCTCTTCCAGTTATATCACATTAATCTATGTTCACTGAAATTCTACTGCTCTCTGAAGGGTCTGAGAATACCTCAGGGGCCAGGGAGAGAGGGAGGGAGCAGGGAAAGCAGTGTGGCTTTGGTTATTTTTGTGTGTGGAGGGGACATGAGTTTGCCCAGAAACTTCAGCGTATTTCACTTGGTGAGATATTTCAGAATAGGGATACAAGGGGTTGAGGGATGCTTTCAGTAAAATTACTTCTTATTAGGAAAGGCAGTGTATAAAAGTTTATATAGTATGTATATGAATTCCTCATGTAGGTTACATAGATGCCTCTCTCTTGCCCTCACTTTGCTCTGGCCACACTAGGCTTCTTGCTGCTCCCTAAACATGCCAAACACGGTCCCATCTTTGATCTGTCTTCTAGAATACTATTCTGTCTCCTGGAATGCTCTTCTGCTAGGTATCTATGTGGATAACTCCCTCACCTCATCCTGCAAGTCTTTGTGCAAATGTCACCTTCTTGGAGAGATACATCCTGCCACCCTGTTTAATTCTGTAACACACACTCTCCATTCCACTTCTTTCTCTACTTTTCTTGTTCTTATGACTCAAATCACCTCCTGGAATATATATGCCTCACTTGAGTATTATTATATTTGCAGTTTATTTCCTGCTCCCCACCCCCACCCATTGAAACATCAACCTCACTAGAACAAGGAACTTTACCTGTTTTGTTCACTGTCATCGGCTAAGTCCTTAGAGTAGTGCCCAGCACCCAGTAGATGCTTAATATTGGGTAAATAAAGGAATTAATCAGATAAGCTTTGGGAAAGAAAGAGCTCCAGTGATGAAGAGATGGGTTTGCTTGGAGACCTTCCAAGGCGGGAGCAGATGCAACCCAGGGCTCACGTGACTCCATGATTTCTTTTCCAAGCCCTCAGCCCTTGTGTGGGAAGAGAGCCTTCCCTTTTCCCGGTGACTTGGCAAATCTCATGCCCAGAACCCATGATTCCTTTGGGGTGGAAGGGTGGGGAGCTTAGTTATGGGGGATAAGAGAAAGGCCACTCAAATGTAATTATCTGGGACTGAAAAATTCTAAGACCCAAGAGGGTATGGGAAGACAAACTATGTGTATTATTTTGGAGACAAGCGTTGCTGGATCCTGGGGAAGAGGGTGGAGACAGTACAGCTGTGGAGAATGAGGTGAAGAAGGGAGAGGCCTGTGGGTGATATCTAAGGGTCAGCCAAGGGGTGACAGAGCACAAGAGGGTGTGTCCCTGACCCTGTATCTATTGAGTTCACAGCCTATTTGCCTTGTGACATGGAAGAGCCAGAGAACCTAGACAAGGGGCATAATTCTTCTCTAGAATCCTGTAACACATTGGGGATGGCAAATGAGTCCTTTTGCTAAAGATGTCTTTTGCTTAAGCCGAGGGTGATTAACTGTGACCCATGGGGTGAGACGTTTTATGAAAAGATTGTTTAATTCTAATGCCTTAAGCAAGGCACACAATCTCCACTTTCTGTGGCTTTATACCAGACCTGGGACTCACAGGTTTACAACAATTTAGGGCACATTTGCCTGGGCCCTGACCTCCATTTGGTGCAGTATGAATTCAAGGTGAAGATGGGTGAGCAAGACAGTCTCTGGAACGGGAAGAAGAGGGTGCCCTCCTCTCTCCAGTCTCTGGCTTGACAGCACCTGCAAAGACATCTGTACTTCTCAGTGATGAGGAGTAACTAGCCCCACAAATGGATCCCAGATGCAGAAAGAGAGAGCTCTACCCTCATTTGCCTCACTACTCCCTTCCCCAGCTAAAGGGACATTCTATGTAACATGTAGGAACCAGATTTGAAAAGGAAGAGACCTATCAACTGGGATCCACTGAATATATTAGGGTGTGCATTAGTTTCCGAGGGCTGCTGTGACAAAGTACTATAAACTAGGGAGCTTAGAACAACAGAAATTTATTCTCATATGCTTCTGGAGACCAGAAGTTGGAAATCAAGGTGTTGGCAGTGCTGATTCCTTCTGAGGGCTATAAGAGAAGGCCTGTTTTCCAGCTTATGGTGGTTTGCTGGTTATCTGTGCCATTTCCTGGTTTCTGCTATATCATCCTGTGTATTCCTATGTCCAAATTTCCTCCTTTTATAAGGACACCAGTCATATTGGAGTAGGAGCCCACCCTGCTCCATTATGACCTCATTCAAACTAGTTACATCTGCAAAGATCACATTTCCCAGTAGGGTCACATCCTGAGATAATGGGGGTTATGATTATAAATTTGGGGGACAAACACAGGAAACAACAAATGTTGTCAGGGATGTGGAAAAAGGGTAACCCTCTTACACTGTTGCTGGGAATGCAAGTTGGTACAGCCACTCTGGAAAACAGTATGGAGGTTCCTCAATATGTTAATAATAGAGCTACCCTACAACCCAGCAATTGCACTACTGGGTATTTCCCCCAGAGATACAAATGTAGTGATCTGAAGGGGCACCTGCACACCAATGTTCATAGCAACAATGCCCACAATAACCAAACTATGGAAGGAGCCGAGATGCCCTTCAAGAGATGAATGGATAAAGAAGATGTGGTACATATACACAATGGAATATTATTCAGCCATCAGAAACAATGAATATCCACCATTTGCATCCACATGGATGGAACTGGAGGGGATTATGTTAAGTGAGATAAGTCAAGCAGAGAAAGACAATTATCATATGGTTTCACTCATATGTGAAACATAAGCAATAGCACGGGGGACCATAGGGGAAGGGAGGGAAATCGAAAGGGGGGCATCAGAGAGGGAGATGAACCACGAGAGACCATGGACCCCGAGAAACAATCTGGGAGTTTCAGAGGGGAGGGGGCTGGGAGTAGGGTTAACAGGTGATGGGTATTGAGGAGGGCATGTGTGGTGATGATCACTGGGTGTTATACTTAACTAATGAATCGTTGAACACTACATCAAGGACTAATTATGTACTATACAGTGACTAATTGAACATAACATAAATAAATAAATAAATAAATAAATAAATAAATAAATAAATAAATAAATAAATAAATAAATAAATAAATTTGGGGGAGACACAATTCAGCCTACCTATGGTGTAATTAAGATTTCAATTATAACGGGGGGCGGAGCAAGATGGCGGAGGAGTAGGAGACCTAGATTTCGTCTGGTCTCAGGGATTCAGCTGAATAGGGATCAAACCATTCTGAACACCTACGAACTCAACAGGAGATCGAACAGGAGAGTAGCAACAACTCTCTGAACAGAGAAGCAACCACTTACTGGAAGGTAGGGCGTGCGGAGAAGTGAATCCGAGGCGATATTCGGGAGGATAGACGGTGGGAGAGGGGCCTCCGCCGGCCGCTTCTGGCAAGTGATAGAGCCGCGGAGCACAGAATCGGACCTTGTAGAAGTTGGCTCGGCTGAGGGACGTCGCTGCAGTGGCTAAGAGGGGGGTGGAATCCTCCCGGGACAGTGTGGTCCCAGGACCCTTGGGGTCACAGAGAGACCGGGGGTGCCTGAGTGCGGCAGAGCTCCCAGGGATCGGAGCGGGGAAGCCGGCTGCAGAGACGGAGCAGAGTCGCGGGCTCTCAGCTCGGGGTGGCCATAAACTGTGATCCGTGGCCCAGTTGGGGCACGGCTCCTCCAGCAGGGACCCAGCAGGCGGCAGATCCGGGGAGACTCCCCTTCCTTACCGGGGAGGAGCGGTGCGGGAACGCACTGCAGGGATCTGCTGGGTTTGGAGACTCCACACGGGGTCGGGTGCCAGAGATAGCAACGCTCGATCACAGGCCGGGTGAGCACGGAATGCGGCCGGAGACCGGGGACACGGAAGTGACTGCTTTTCTCTGGGGGCACATTGAGGAGCGGGGCCCCGAGTTCTCAGCTCCTCCGGGTGGAGATTGGGAGGCCACCATTTCTGCCCTGGTCCTCCAAGGCTGTACCGAGAGCTTGCAGGGAACAAAAGCTCCTGAGAGCAAACCAGAGCAGCTTCCTTAGCCCGGACCGACAAGGGCGGGGCAATTCCGCCTCCGGCAAAGACATTTGGAAACCACAGCAACAGGCCCCTCCCCCAGAAGATCAGCACGAACAGCCAGCAAGCCAAGACCAAGTTGATCGATCAAGGAGAACGGGAGAACTCCAGCGCTAGGGGAACACTGCACATAGATTCATGACTTTTTTTTTTTTTTTTAACCATGATTCATTATTTCATCAAAGTTAATTTTTGTTGACTGTTTTTTTTTATTTTTCTTTTTCCCTTTTTCAACCAACATCTTATCAATCCCTTTTTTAAAAAAAAAAACAAAACATTTTTTATTTTTCATTTTTAGAGTCATATTTTATCCCTTCATAGTAGTTACCCTTATTTTTGGCATATATATATAAGTTGTTCTCTCTTTAAAATTTTGAGGTACAGTTTCTTCTAACAGATCAAAAGATACCCTAAGTCACTAGTGTATGGCTTTGTTCTAGTCTCCTGCCTGATCACATTCTCTCCCTTTTTCCTTTTTTTTTCTTAAATCTTCTTTCTTTTTTCAAACAACTTATCTTACCAAGTCCTTTTATAAAATCTTTTATAATTTTCATCTTTACAGTCATCTTCCATCCCTTCATTGTATCAACCCTTATTTTGTACATATATGTCTTTCTTCCTTTAAAATTTTAGGAGGCACTTTTTTCTAACAGACCAAAATACGCCCAAAATCTAGTGTGTGGCACTGATCTATGCACTAGCCTGATCATATTTGATCACATTCTGCTTTTTTTTTGTATTGTTCTGTTTTTGTTTTTATCTTTTTTTTTCTTTTTTTTTTTCCTCTTTCTTTTTTCTTTCTTTCCCTTTCTTTTCCCCTGGTTTCAGGTCTTTTCTGATTTGTATACAGTATATTTGCTGGGGACGTTGTAAACCTGTTAGCATTTTGTTCTCTCATTCATCTATTCTCCTCTGGACAAAATGACAAGACGAAAGAAATCACCTCAGCAAAAAGAACAAGAGGTAGTACCATCAGCCAGGGACCTACTCAATACGGACATTAGTACGATGTCGGACCTAGAGTTCAGAATCATGACTTTAAAGATACTAGATGGGCTTGAAAAAAGCGTGGAAGTTATTAGAGAAACCCTTTCTGGAGAAATAAAAGAACTAAAATCTAACCAAATCGAAATCAAAAAGGCTATTGATGAGGTGCAATCAAAAATGGGGGCACTAACTGCTAGGATAAATGAGGCAGAAGAGAGAATCAGCGATATAGAAGACCAAATGATGGAAAATAAAGAGGCTGAGAAAAAGAGAGAGAAACAACTACAGGATCACGAGGGCAGAATTCGAGAGATAAGTGATACGATAAGACGAAACAATATTAGAATAATTGGGATCCCAGAAGAAGAAGAGAGAGAGAGGGGCAGAAGGTATATTGGAGCAAATTATAGCAGAGAACTTCCCTAATGTGAGGAAGGAAACAGGCATTAAAATCCAGGAGGCACAGAGAACCCCTCTCAAAATCAATAATAATAGGTCAACACCCCGACATCGAATAGTAAAACTTACGAGTCTCAGAGACAAAGAGAAAATCCTGAAAGCAGCTCGGGAGAAGAGATATGTAACCTACAATGGTAGAAACATTAGATTGGCAACAGACCTATCCACAGAGACCTGGCAGGCCAGAAAGGACTGGCAAGATATCTTCAGAGCACTAAACGAGAAAAATATGCAGCCAAGAATACTATATCCAGCTAGGCTATCATTGAAAATAGAAGGAGAGATAAAAAGCTTCCAGAACAAACAAAAACTAAAGGAATTTGCAAACACGAAATCAGCCCTCCAAGAAATATTGAGAGGGGTCCTCTAAGCAAAGAGAGAACCTAAAAGCAGCAAAGAGCAGAAACGAACACAGACAACATACAGTTAACAGTCACCTTACAGGTAATACAATGGCACTAAATTCATACCTTTCAATAGTTACCCTGAATGTAAATGGGCTAAATGCTCCAATCAAAAGACACAGGCTATCAGATTGGATTAAAAAACAAGACCCATCAATATGCTGTCTGCAAGAGACTCATTTTAGACCCAAGGCACCCCCAGATTGAAAGTGAGGGGGTGGAAAACCATTTACCATGCTAATGGACACCAAAAGAAAGCTGGGGTGGCAATCCTTATATCAGACAAACTAGATTTTAAAACAAAGACTGTAATAAGAGATGAGGAAGGACACTATATCCTACTGAAAGGGTTTATCCAACAAGAAGATCTAACAATTGTAAATATCTATGCCCCGAACATGGGAGCAGCCAATTATATAAGGCAATTAATAACAAAAGCAAAGAAACACATTGACAACAATACAATAATAGTGGGGGACTTTAACACCCCCCTGACTGAAATGGACAGATCATCTAAGCAAAAGATCAACAAGGAAATAAAGACTTTAAATGACACTCTGGACCAAATGGACTTCACAGACATATTGAGAACATTCCATCCCAAAGCAACGGAATGCACATTCTTCTCTAGTGCCCATGGAACATTCTCCAGAATTGATCACATCCTAGGTCACAAATCAGGTCTCAATCGGTACCAAAAGATTGGGATCATTCCCTGCATATTTTCAGACCACAATGCTTTGAAACTAGAACTCAACCACAAGAGGAAAGTCGGAAAGAACTCAAATACATGGAGGCTAAAGAGCATCCTACTAAAGAATGAATGGGTCAACCAAGAAATTAAAGAAGAATTAAAAAAATTCATGGAAACCAATGAAAATGAAAACACAACTGTCCAAAATCTTTGGGATACAGCAAAGGCAGTCCTGAGAGGAAAGTATATAGCAATACAAGGCTTTCTCAAGAAACAAGAAAGGTCTCAAATACACAACCTAACCCTACACCTAAAGGAGCTGGAGAAAGAACAGCAAATAAAGCCTAAACCCAGCAGGAGAAGAGAAATCATAAAGATCAGTGCAGAAATCAATGAACTAGAAACCAAAAGAACAGTAGAACAGATCAACGAAACTAGGAGCTGGTTCTTTGAAAGAATTAACAAGATTGATAAACTCCTGGCCAGACTGATCAAAAAGAAAAGAGAAATGACCCAAATCAACAAAATCATGAATGAAAGAGGAGAGATCACAACCAACACCAAAGAAATACAAACAATTATAAGAACATATTATGAGCAACTCTATGCCAGCAAATTAGATAACCTGGAAGAAATGGGTGCATTCCTAGAGATGTATCAACTACCAAAACTGAACCAGGAAGAAATAGAAAACCTGAACAGACCTATAACCACTAAGGAAATTGAAACAGTCATCAAAAATCTCCCAAGAAACAAAAGCCCAGGGCCAGATGGCTTCCCAGGGGAATTCTATCAGACATTTCAAGAAGAATTAATACCTATTCTCCTGAAACTGTTCCAAAAAATAGAAATGGAAGGGAAACTTCCAAACTCATTTTATGAGGCCAGCATTACCTTGATCCCAAAACCAGACAAAGACCCCATCAAAAAAGAGAATTACAGACCAATATCCTTGATGAACATGGATGCAAAAATTCTCACCAAAATACTAGCCAATAGGATCCAACAGTACATTAAAAGGATTATTCACCACGACCAAGTGGGATTTATTCCTGGGCTGCAAGGCTGGTTCAACATCCACAAATCAATCAACGTGATACAATACATTAACAAAAGAAAGAACAAGAATCATATGATCCTCTCAATAGATGCAGAAAAAGCATTTGACAAAGTACAACATCCTTTCTTGATCAAAACTCTTCAGAGCATAGGGATAGAGGGTACATACCTCAATATCATAAAAGCCATCTATGAAAAACCTACAGCGAATATCATTCTCAATGGGGAAAGGCTGAGAGCCTTTCCCCTAAGGTCAGGAACGCGGCAGGGATGTCCACTCTCACCACTGCTATTCAACATAGTATTAGAAGTCCTAGCCACAGCAATCAGACAACAAAAAGAAATCAAAGGCATCCAAATCGGCAAAGAGGAAGTCAAACTCTCACTCTTTGCAGATGATATGATACTGTATGTGGAAAACCCAAAAGACTCCACCCCAAAACTGCTAGAACTCACACAGGAATTCAGTAAAGTAGCAGGATATAAAATCAATGCACAGAAATCAGTGGCATTCCTATACACCAACAACAAGACAGAAGAGAGACAAATCAAGGAGTCTATCCCATTTACAATTGCACCCAAAACCATTAGATACCTAGGAATAAATCTAACCAAAGAGGCAAAGGATCTGTACTCAGAAAACTATAAAATACTCAGGAAAGAAATTGAAGAAGACACAAAGAAATGGAAAAACGTTCCATGCTCATGGACTGGGAGAATCAACATTGTGAAGATGTCAATGCTACCTAGAGCAATCTACACATTCAATGCAATCCCCATCAAAATACCATCCACTTTTTTCAAAGAAATGGAACAAATAATCCTAAAATTTGTATGGAACCAGAAGAGACCCAGAATAGCCAGAGGAATACTGAAAAAGAAAAGCAAAGCTGGCGGCATCACAATTCCGGACTTCCAGCTCTATTACAAAGCTGTCATCATAAAGACTGTATGGTACTGGCACAAAAACAGACACATAGATCAATGGAACAGAATCGAGAGCCCAGAAATGGACCCTCAACTCTATGGTCAACTTATTTTTGACAAAGCAGGAAAGAATGTCCAATGGCAAAAAGACAGTCTCTTCAACAAATGGTGTTGGGAAAATTGGACAGCCACATGCAGAAGAATGAAACTGGACCATTTCCTTACACCACACACAAAAATAGACTCCAAATGTTTGAAAGACCTAAACGTGAGACAGGAGTCCATCCAAATCCTAAAGGAGAACACAGGTAGCAACCTTTTCGACCTTAGCCGCGGCAACTTCTTCCTAGAAACATTGCCAAAGGCACGGGAAGCCAGGGCAAAAATGAACTATTGGGATTTCATCAAGATAAAAAGCTTTTGCACAGCAAAAGAAACAGTCCACAAAACCAAAAGACAACCGACAGAATGGGAGAAAATATTTGCAAATGACATATCAGGTAAAGGGCTAGTATCCAAAATCTATAAAGAACTTATCAAACTCAACACCCAAAGAACAAATAATCCAATCAAGAAATGGGCAGAAGACATGAACAGACATTTCTCCAAAGAAGACATCCAAATGGCCAACAGGCACATGAAAAAGTGCTCAACATCGCTCGGCATCAGGGAAATCCAAATCAAAACCTCAATGAGATACCACCTCACACCCGTCAGAATGGCTAAAATTAACAAGTCAGGGAACGACAGATGTTGGCAGGGATGTGGAGAAAGGGGAACCCTCCTACACTGTTGGTGGGAATGCAAGCTGGTGCAACCACTCTGGAAAACAGTATGGAGGTTCCTCAAACAGTTGAAATTAGAGCTACCGTTCGATCCAGCAATTGCACTACTGGGTATTTACCACAAAGATACAAATGTAGGGACTCGAAGGGGTACGTGTACCCCAATGTTTATAGCAGCAATGTCCACAATAGCCAAACTGTGGAAAGAACCAAGATGCCCATCGACAGATGAATGGATAAAGAAGAAGTGGTATATATACACAATGGAATATTATGCAGCCATCAAAAGGAATGAGATCTTGCCATTTGCAACGACGTGGATGGAACTGGAGGGTGTTATGCTGAGTGAAATAAGTCAATCAGAGAAAGACATGTATCACATGACCTCACTGATATGAGGAATTCTTAATCTCAGGAAACAAACTGAGTGTTACTGGAATGGTTGGGGGTGGGAGGGATGGGGTGGTTGGGTGATAGACATTGGGGAGGGTATGTGCTACGGTGAGCGCTGTGAATTGTGCAAGACTGTTGAATCACAGATCTGTACTTCTGAAAGAAATAACGCAACATATTTTAAGAAAAAAGAAAAAGAAGAAGGTAACAGGAGAGGAAGAAAAGGGGAGTATGTCAGAGGGCGAGACGAACCATGAGAGATGATGGACTCTGAAAAACAAACTGAGGGTTCTAGAGGGGAGGGGGGTAGGGGGATGGGTTAGCCTGGTGATGGGTATTGAGGAGGGCACGTTCTGCATGGAGCACTGGGTGTTATGAACAAACAATGAATCATGGAACACTGCATCAAAAACTAATGATGTAATATATGGTGATTAACATAACAATAAAAATAAAAAAAAAGATTTCAAGTATAAAATTATTAGATTAAAAACCAATAAATTCTTGAACCAACTCATTTTATGCAAAAGGAAGTTGAAGTCCAGAGATGTTTCAGAGTATGGTGGAGGGGAAGGACATGCCCATTTCAGAATTTTAGCCTCATATCTTATAAAGCACATGACCTAGAGTCACTGACTGGGAACTTTAGCCTCCACTTGAATGTGACATTACCTGGCATTGCCTGGCAGAGGTGATAAAAGTCAAATGAGACCATCACCATAAAGATGCTTTATCAACTCTAACCGACATATATGAGTAAAGGGTAATTTTTTTAAGGTCACAATGCAAGTGACAGGCCAACATGCCATTGGTATCTATGGAATATCACATTAAGCCTGGAGTTCTTTCCTTAGACACAGCACCTTTTGCCTGAGGTTCAAGGCAAAAGTCTAAGACTCATGTGAGCAGGGATGGGGGATATGTCACAGCTATTAACTCATGCCATACAAAAATTAGAATTTGACCAGCCTGGGCAATCCAATCCAACTCTGGGGAAACTCACAAAGACCAGGCGCCTTTACTCTTTTAACCGGTAAAATTCTGAACAAAATAATGCTTGTTTTCCAGCATAAGATTGTGAGGTCCAGGGAGGGTAAATATGCACACTTTAGGGTGAGGTGAATAATAAAGTCAGTTTGAGAGTTGTGGAAAATTCTGTGGTGGAACTCAAAGCCACTGAAAGATCATCTTAAAAGCAACCATCAGGGTAGAGTCACTGGGGTTTGCACCAAGACTGCTCACTCATTAGCTGTGTTAATGGTCGGAGCAGAGGGAGTCAGTTTAGTTAACTTCCTGATTCATAGTTCCTCTTCAGTTACATGGGGATAAAGCTATTAAGGCACAGTTAGTGGGAGCATAGCCAGGCTCAGCCATTCCAAAGTGTGATCAGGCAGGACCTAATTCAATAAGCATGCATGCATCCCATGGGCCAGCCATGTCATTCCTAGTACAGAACTAGGGAAAGTACCCAGTGTGTGAGGGGACAGGCACAAGGATGATGCTGACCTCAGCATTGTTTGTGGAGTCAGAGAAGTGGAGACGGCCAGGTCATCCACCATTAGAAGAATGAATGAATACAGTACTAAGGCAGCAGCCAGAAGACATGGACCAGAGTAGTGGCTATCCAATTGTGGTGCATAAGCATCACCTGGGAATTTGTTAGAAACAGATCCCCATCCCAGATCTAATGGATCAGAAAATCTGGGGTGGGGCCTAGCAAACTGTTTTAACAAGACATCCTTGAGATTTTAATGTATGCTTGAGGTCAGGAGACACTTAAGTAAAGGTATCTTGGATCAATATTAAAACTTAGTCTTAGGTAAGAAAGAAAGAAAAGAAAAGGAAGGAAAGAAAGAAAGGAAGGAAGAAAGAAAGAAGAAAGAAAGAAAGAAAGAGAAAGAAAGAAAGAAAGAGAAAGAAGAAAGAAAGAAAGAGAAAGGAAAGAAAGAAGAAAGAAAGAAAGAGAAAGAAAGAAAGAAAGAAAGAAAGAAAGAAAGAAAGAAAGAAAGAAAGAAAGAAAGAAAGAAAGAAAGAAAGAAAAGAGGGGAGGAAGGGAGGGAGGGAGGGAGGAAGGAAGGGAAGTTTCTTGCTAGATAGAATTTATTTAAATTAAAAACATACATACACACAAAAATTTTTGACAATAGAGACATCCATTCTAATGAGTTTCCTCCATATTAGAAAGGAAACATGAGAAGGAATGAGTGATGAAGGGAAAGAAAGAATCTTTGGCCCTTTAAACAAATGTTGATGTTGTCCCATGATCTGAAGAGTGGGTTCCACTCGATTTTCTGCACCTGAGATTCTGCACAAACACAAAGGCAAGATGGGAAAGACACCAAGCATCTAGCATAGCATTGATTAAGTCCTTCCCTCATGCCAGACACACTTCTCAGTGTCATGTGCACCATCTTACTTGCTTCTCCCAGGAGCCCTGTGACACACTTGCTCATATTATGCCTTTTTCAGAAATGAGGCCACTAAAGTAAGAAAGCTCAGGAAATGCGCCCCAGATCATGTGGTTAGGATCTTATAGGAGCCTTTCAAATCCTTCATGTCTTGCTGGTTCAGCTCAACAGTTCTTGCCTTTCAGTAGATATTTGATGATGTCTGAAGAGTTGTTTGATTGCCACGACTGAGGAAGGGCTTCTGGACTTTAGTTGAGTAGGGGACAGGGCTGCTGGTACACATCCTACAATGCACAGTACAGTCCTGCACAGCAGCTGTCCTGCCCTAAATGTCAATAGTGATGACGTCAGGAAACCCTGACCCATCTCCCACGCAAAACCTCTCTTGTCTCCTCCAAGTCAGTGTTTGCAAAATTGTGTTTAGAAGAATGCGTGCATACCACATGTTTTATATAGTTACATTCCATTTGTAATAATGACCTTGATGTTGGGAAATAACCTGACCTAATGCTTAAATCAGCAAGATGTCCAGGTTCCACCCTGGTCTGTGATGGATCCTTTCCCATAATTTCAGCTTATATTTGTGGTATTATTCTCTATTTATCATGTCCCAAACATATCCTAGTTTAACTACTTCGTATAGTGATTCATTTTTCTGTGGAGCCATTTTTTTTTGCCATATGCCTCAATCCATATGCATATTATATAATGATTTCTGTTGGTTTCCTTACAGTACATGACCATCATTAGTATCACATACTCAAATCTTTGAATCATTGCTAAGTGAGAATGATTTCTCCTTCTTCTGAACTTGTCTATTTATGTCTCATTTGGCACTTTGTAACTTTGAATATAGGTGTCTCTGTGGCTTCTTGATACTGTAAGCTCTTTGAAGTCATATCTGAATTGCATTTTCCTGGTGCCATGGTGTACGCTTGATGTTCATTAAAACTTGAACTACAAGAACAATATTACATGTTTTGAAAAAGGTAATTTATATACAATTACCTGTCCCCTCTGCCCCTTTTCCTTTATAGTATTTACTTGACCACATTTCATTCAATGTTTAATGTATAATTCTGGCAAGTAGGAAAGATTAAATAAATAAGTCATAAAAGATGTATATTGGAAATTTCCCAGAACAGTTTTTATATGCATTCTCAAGCTGATATTTTTACTGCCATTTGCTTCTCAAAAAGAAATGGATTTGAAATATAAACATTTATTCATATGACTCAAACCTCTAACTTTATCCAAGTTAATCCACAGGGTGCCGATCCGCACAAAGTGAGTTGAAGAGCAGAAGTCAACAGATACAGCTAGTGAGTGTATTGGCAGTGGCTGTGTGATCCTAATCATGCCACCTCACCATGAGTATTTCTGGGCATCCACCTGCTAAGTGAAAGGTTCATATCCAACAACTCTGGCCGTCCTTGCTCTAACAAGGGCCATCAGTACACCACTGAACTGACATTGTACACATTTCCCTTCCACGCCATGGTGCTCCTGCAGTTTTCCCCATTTCATTAAATGATACCGCCATCCCCTCAGAAACTATACTCAGAAATCTGAGTGATTTTACAACTACTCTGTTTTCTTCATTTTCAGTATTAATCTATTAACAAGTCTTACTGATGATGCAATGTCCAAAATGTATCTTAAAATCTGCCACTCCTCTCTTCCTTCTCCCATTTAATTCAGCCTCCAGTAGCTCTTGTTGGATGATTATAATGACATTAAACTGGGGTCATACATTTCTAATCTTGCATTTGAATATAGGTCTGGCTGACTCCAAGCTTTCCCTTTCCTCAAAGGGGACTTTCAGACACAAATAATTTTCTGGGCTCTTGGTTTAGAAATAGGACCACCACCGGTCTTCCAGCACCTGAAGATCTGAGGAACAATCTTAATGGCAACAAACAACTTAAAATCTTACATGCCTCATGAATTACAGATCTAAAGGTTTTCCTAAATTCCTGGTCTTCCTTGATTATGACTACCTCAAATTCTCAACTCTTGTACATGTTCAATCGTTTCAGTTTATGAATTATTTTGCCATCCAACACATACTGTAGTATCAATTCAAGCATGAAACGTAGCCCTTCCTTTAATCTACACTTGTGTGCCCACACACAGCACCTTGTGCATGGTTAGGGAGGAAGACAAGAGCCAAGAGTTACCTCATGTCAACAAAAACTTCCAATGAAATACCAGACATCCTTTTTCTTAAACTTTCTTTGGCCACCCAACCACAGGGGATTTCTCACTGGTGAGTTCACAGCCCTTAGTCTTCCAGTCTCATGCTATAAGGCTACCCATTCCTCATCTCTCACGCAGGGGGTTTAGCCACATCTTTTGTGTCTTAGCTCCTCCCAACACGCAGTCTTCAGGAGGCATTCCTTTTAACTTCAAATAGCTTATCAGTATTACTCCAAAAGAACATATTTTCTTCCTAAGAATTCTCATTCAGTGTTAAGATAATAAATTGTTATTCTCCCTTAAAAGGGCATGAAGATTTCAAATCAAGTTAAATATTTGTAATATTTTGTTTGTTATCAACCTCCAGTTATTTATTAAGAATTTCTTATGAGTTTGGCATCATTTTGTTGCCAGGGGCATTGTAATAGTGGGCAAAACCCAGCAAGAATTCTGCTCCTATAGAGTATAGATTCTACGTATTTAATAGTTCCATTCACTGTTAATGTGTCATTACAAAATGAGAAGACTTTGTAAGATTCCATACAAATTTTAGGATTGTTTGTTCCAGCACTTTGAAAAATGTCATTAGAATTTTGATTGGATGGCATTGAAGGTATAGATCGCTCTGGGTAGCATAGACATTTTAACAACGTTTATTCTTCCAATCCATGAGCATGGAATGTTTTTCCATCTTTTTGTGTCTTCTTCAATTTCTTTCATGAGTGTTCTGTGGTTCTTAGAGTATAGATCCTTTACCTCTTTGGTTAGGTTTATTCTGAGGTATCTCATGGTTTTTGGTGCTATTGTAAATGGAATCGTTTCTCTAATTTCTCTTTCTACAGTTGCGTTGTTAGTGTATAAGAAAGCAACTGATTTCTCTATATTGATTTTGTATCCTGCCACATTACTGAATTGCGGTATGAGTTCTAGGAATTTGGGGGTGGAGTCTTTTGGGTTTTCCACATAAAGTGTCATGTCATCTGCGAAAAGAGAGAGTTTGACTTCTTCTTTGCCAATTTGAATAACTTTTATTTCTTTTTGTTATCTGATTGCTATTGCTAGGACGTCTAGTACTATGTTGAACAATAGTGGTGAGAGTGGGCATCCTTGTCGTGTTCCTGATCTTAAGGGAAAGGCTGTCAACTTTTCCACATTGAGGATGACATTTGCTGTGGGTTTTTCATAGATGGATTTTATGAACTTGAGGAATGTTCCCTCTATCCCTATACTCTGAAGAGTTTTAATCAGGAAAGGATGCTGTATTTTGTCAAATGCTTTCTCTGCATTGATTGAGAGGACCATATGGTTCTTCTCTCTCTTCTTATTAATGTGTTCTATCACACTGACTGATTTGCGAATGTTGAACCACCCTTGCATCCCGGGGATAAATCCCACTTGGTCATGGTGGATGATCCTTTTAAAATATTGTTGGATCCTATTAGCTAGGATTTTGTTGAGGATTTTGGAATCCATATTCATCAGGGATATCCATCTCAAGTTCTCCTTTTTGATGGGGTCTTTGCCTGGTTTGAGGATTAAGGTAATGCTGGCCTCATAGAATCAGTGTGGAAGCTTTCCTTCTGTTTCTGTTTTTTGAAACAGCTTCAGGAGAACAGGTATTATTTCTTCTTTGAATGTTTGGTAGAATTCCCCAGGGAACCCATCAGGCCCTGGACTCTTGTTTTTTGGGAGGTTTTTGATCACTGTTTCAATTTTGTTACTGGTTATTAGCCTACTCAGGTTGTCAATTTCTTCCTGTTTCAGTCTTGGGAGTTTATAGGTTTCTGGGAAGGCATTCATTGCATCTAGGTTGCTCAATTTATTGGCATATAGTTGTTGATAATAATTTCTAATAATTGGAAAAGACCCTGAATCGCCAGGGAAATGTTGAAAAAGAAAAATAAAGCTGGGGGCATCACGTTGCCTGATTTCAAGCTATATTACAAAGCAGTGATCACCAAGACAGCATGGTGCTGGCACAAAAACAGACATATAGACCAATGGAACAGAATAGAGAGCACAGATATGGGCCCTCAACTCTATGGTCAAATAATCTTTGATGAAGCAGGGAAAAATATACAATGGGAAAAAGAGAGTCTCTTCAATAAATGGTGCTGAGGAAATGAGACAACTATATACAGAAGAATGAAACTCAACCATTCTCTAACACCATACACAAAGATAAACTTGGGTGCCTGGGTGGCTCAGTCGTTAAGCATCTGCCTTCGGCTCAGGTCATGATCCCAGGGTCCTGGGATCGAACCACGCGTCGGGCTCCCTGCTCCATGGGAAGCTTGCTTCTCCCTCTCCCATTCCCCCTGCTTGTGTTCCTGCTCTCACTATCTCTCTCTCTCTGTCAAATAAATAAATAAATAAAATCTTAAAAAAAAAGATAAACTCAAAATGGATGAAAGACCTTAATGTGAGACAGGAATCCATCAAAATCCTAGAGGAGAACATAGGCAATAACCTCTTTGACATTGGCCAGAGTAAATTCTTTCAAGATACATCTCCAAAAGCTAGTGAAATAAAAGCAAAAATGAACTTTTGGGACTTCATCAAGATAAAAAGCTTTTACACAGCAAAGGAAACAGCCAACAAAACAGAGAGGCAACCCACAGAATGGGAGAAGATATTTGCAAATGACACTACAGATAAAGGGATGGTATCCAAGATCTATAAAGAACTTCTCAGACTCAACACCCAAAAAACAAATAATCAAGTCAAAAAATGGGCAGAAGTCATGAACAGACACTTCTCCAAAGGAGACATACAAATGACTAACAGACACATGAAAAAATGTTCATCATCATTAGCCATCAGGGAAGTTCAAATCAAAACCACACTGAGATACCACCTTATACCAGTTAGAATGGCAAAAATGGACAGGGCAAGAAACAACAAATGTTGGAGAGGTTGTGGAGAAAGGGGAACTCTCTTACACTGTTGGTACAGCCACTTTGGAAAACAGTGTGGAGGTGCCTCAAAAAATTAAAAATAGAGCTACCCTATGACCCAGCAATTGCATTCTGGTATTTACCCCAAAGACACAGATGTAGTGAAAGGAAGGGCCATATGCACCCCAATGTTCATAGCAGCAATGTCCGCAATAGCCAAGCTGTGGAAAGAGCCTAGATGCCCTTCAACAGATGAATGGATAAAGGAGATGTGGTCCATATATACAATGGAATATTACTCAGCCATCAGAAAGGACAAATACCCTATGCTGAGCGAAATAAGTCAATCAGAGAAAGACATGTATCATATGATCTCACTGGTGTGAGGAATTCTTAATCTTAGGAAACAAACTGAGGGCTGCTGGAGTGGTGGGGGTGGGAGGGATGGGGTGGCTGGGTGATGGACATTGGGGAGGGTGTGTGCTATGGTGAGTGCTGTGAATTGTGTAAGACTGATGAATCACAGACCTGTACCTCTGAAACAAATAATACATTGTATGTTAAAAATAAAAAAGAAGAAGATAGCAGGAAGGGGAAAATGAAGTGGGGGAAATCGGAGAGGGAGATGAACCATGAGAGACTATGGACTCTGAGAAACAAACTGAGAGTGTTAGAGAGGTGGGGAATGGGGGGATGGGTTAGCCCGGTGATGGCTATTAAGGAGGGCACGTGCTGCATGGAGCCCTGGGTGTTATATGAAAACAATGAATCGTGGATCACTACATCAAAAACTAATGATGTATTGTATGGTGACTAACATAACATAATAAAATAAAATAAAAAAAAAAGAGAGTTTTCAAGGAAGGAATTCAAACCTATGAAGTCATGGCACATGAGGATCTGACCTAGACTAGGGATCAGGGAATGCAGCCCCAGGAAGTGAGGATAGAGATGATTTTGAAGCAATGGTGTGCTGCTAAAGGTTTAACAACTGGCTCTATGGGGGAGTGGGAAAGGGGACGGGCCCTGATGTGTAGCATTTGCCAATTTCTGTGGTGTATATGTTCTCTCTATGTCTTGCTCCAAGCTATCAATGTGGCAGGTCTGAATGTGGAGTGTATAATATATTAATTATATAGTATAGTATAGTAAAGTATAGTATAGTAACCACCATTATACAGCACTTCTATCACACAGAAATGACCTTATGAGCATAGATACTGTTGATATCACTTATATATAAAGTAGAATCTAAAAACACTGAACTCATAGAAACAGAGCTTTGAATGGTTGTTGCCAGGGCTGGGGGTCGGGTGGAAGAAATGGGGAAATGTTGGTCAAAGGGTACAATATTCCAGTTATAAGACGAATAAGTTCAGTAGATATCATGTATAGCATGGTGATTATAGTTAATAATACTGTGAATATATATATACATATATAAAGTTTTTCATAATATTGTGTGTATATATATATATACACACACACATAAAGTTTCTCTCTCTATATATATGTTTGTGTGTATATACACACACAAGCACATTGAAAGTTGCTAAAAGAGTAGATCTTAGGGTTTCTTACCACAAGAAAGAAGGAGATGGTAATTATGTGATATGATGGAGATACTAGGTAACACTATGGTGGCAATAACTTTGCAACGTATAAGTGCATCAAATCAGCACGTGTATACTTTGAACATACAGAAGATTATATGTCAATTTTTATCTTAATAAACTTGGAAAACAAAAAGCATAGGGAGTAGGGCAATGTAGTAAAATAGTCAGGAAATTATACATTTTGAGTATTTATTGCCTTTGTTTTAATATAATTTATTTCACTTAAAAATAAAAGCTCTGTTTAACAACCAGCACATAGTGTTCTTGAAAATTTAACAGTCCTGTGAGGCCATGCGAGCTGTATCCAGCAGCACACTGAGAGAATGGGTTTAACTGGGCATGGGGGCTGCGCAGAGGTGCAGTATGTGCAGAGCCCCTGTAATGAGATGGGCCTTAGCCAGCTCTCTAAGGCTTTTTGCTCTTCAACTGGATAACAGGGGAAGCCCCTGCAGATGTATAAGCAGAGGTGAAATGATCAGATTGTACTTGGGAAAGGCTTATTGTGGAGGAGGGGGGTTCCTGTTGTCACTGAGTAGTTTTGGTTGAATTTGGGTAAAAGCACAAGCAGAGGATTCAGGCTCTGGATGACTATCCTCAACTCTGAAATTTCATGATAATGAAAGAAACTGAAGTTTTCGAGGACAGATAGAAGAGGTTCTCAAGATGTTATCTTGTGCATTGTAAGTAGGTACATAACTATGCCAGGAACTTGAGGCCAGGAAAAAAAAAAGCCTTGTCTTTAAAATAAATAGCCACAGGAAGCAAAGTGAGTCAGGTGTTTTCTCTTTCTCTCTCTCCCTCTTCATGGGTTCCTATTTTTGAAACATCACTTCCTTGAAGTGTCAGACAATTATATCTGCTAATATATTTTTGCCAACATGATCCTAAAAAGGATGATGTGTGTTATTTATGCCATCCCTTCTTGGCCAGAGTGAATAGGACAGTAAATGCTGTGATGTTTCATTTTAGGAAATTCCTTGTGCAAGAGATTTCAGAGAGCACAACCCAAGAGGAGGAAAACCGATGAAGAGCTACGGCATTGTCTTCTCTGGCTCCCTTAGCCCTCTGAAGTTTAGCCACAGCTTCCTGACTCCGCAGCTGCCTCTCTCTCGGGGTGTCTGCCAGTGTCTGCTCTAATCCCTCCCACAGCAGGAGCCCTGAAGCTAACACAACCCCTGTGTCCACCCATCCACCCTGTGCCACAACCATACCCTTTGGGCTCCTGCCACCCCAGACACTCCTGACAGCAGCCCCCCTTCTCCCCTTCACTGTCCACTCAGAGTCAGAACCCATCAGTCCTGGCTGGGGTTAGCCTTAAGAAAAATGGCTTTGAAGACAGTCAAATTTCTGCTTCATTATGTATTAGTTATGTGATACTGGATAGGCTAGGGAACCTCTCTGGGTCTCAGTTTTCTTATCTATACAATGGGGATAAGGGTACTCCCCATTTCTTTCCAGGTTAGGTGTCAAGGAAATGAGTGTATCAAACCATTAATTTACTTATTCATTCTCAGTACCTGCTATGTACCAGGTACCATGTCTTCCAAGTTCTCTTGCTGGGGTCATGATTCATAAGACCTATTTACCCAATGCCCATTATATTTTGTTCAGAGGTGCTTTTATAAGTTTTCAGAGAATTTTAGCATTGTGTTGCTGTGGAGCTAAGTGCTAGAGATCCACAGAGAGTGAATAATGAGGTCCCTGGCCCCACAGAGCTGACATTCCTGCATGCCCACCATACGTCAACGCCATTCTCCTAAATAGTTGGTTCTGGAAGCACCGTTACCAATGCTTACTTCCTTAAAGTGCATTTTTAAAGTTAGTCTATGGTTTTTACTACTGGCCCATTAGATCAGCACTAGCACTCTTTCACTTTCTTTTAGGAGTGCTAATAAGGAAAGGCAACAGATACAAGAAGCAACTACCAGGGGCCTACACTACAGTGGGATCTCATTTTTCCCCTCTGCAACAGCCTTATGAAGAGACATCTTTCACCTGGTTTTGTAACTGAGTTAGCTGAAGATCACAGAAATTAAGAGACTTACCCCCAGTCCCGGGACTTTCAGAGCCTAAATCCATCTGACACCAAAGCCCGACCATTTTGCTGCATGCAGTGCTATCAATCTAAATCTCACAGTTCCACCATTCTGTCTTTGAGACAACACTCATCACCTCTCAGAACACTACCGCAAAAACAACAGCATTATAGCGTCAGGTGAGGGAATCCTGACATCCCTCAGCCCAATCTTTCCCTCTTTTTTCAGGTCTCCTTTTAAGGAGACTAGTCTGTTGACAATTTTGTCCGTTTCATAGTTGAAGGAAGCTTAATAAAATAAAAGTTTAATGGACTCACCATTGAAAGCACAACAATGTAGCAAGAAATATGACTAGATGACTTGCAACTGTATTCACCATGTGTCTTCTATGTTATGGTCAAATCCCAGCTGCCATAATAGAACCATCGGATTTTCTTCACTGTCAAAATGTTTTGTGTCTGTACTTGTTCAGAAAGGTCATCCCTTTCTGGCTCCCCTGTAAGGATCTTGATCTGTAAAGATCTTGGTCTATTTGATGGGTGTAGTGCCCAAGGAGAACCAAATCAACCTGAAGTCCCTGCTAGCTACTCATAAGTACACGAAATTGCCAGCAGGAGCTTAGAGTCTGCTGGCTCGGGGACAAAGCAGGTGAGCAGAGCCAAGGTGGAGCCACAGCGTGATCCACACCTGCTGTTGACATCAAACAGTTGCATGTTCCCATGGTGCTCTTTTCTTATGTTCATAAACGCTAAGCTTAGGGAACTCAAGTCTCTCCCACCCTGCCTCCCCCAACCAGGAATCTTCCTTCCTTGAGTGAAGGTAGCAAATGTGCCTTTTCTTGCTTTATTTGTCAGCATTCTACGAGATCTGGATGCTGATCATTTGTTATGTACATTTCAAATATCTTCTCCCAGGATGTTTGTTCTCATGGAATCTTTTGGTGAACACAGGTTCATCTTCCATTTCATATTGATTATAGCAGTACTTTACAAAGGGTTCTGAGACCCGGGGCAGGCTCAGTAGGAAAAAGCATCATCATCTATTAAGGACAACCATGAGGGCCCCTGGAGCTGTTATTTTATAGCCCTGGAATAAGTTAGCTCAGTAATCAAATGGATTTCGATTCAGGTTTCTACCAATGTACCCATTGGATGGAACTCTGGGGACAAGTGAATGGAATGATAGACATTCACAAAAAGGGCAGAGGTTGTATCAACTATCAGTAGATAGTAGAAAAACACACATATTCTCTCTCTTTCTCTCAAGGGACAGGTATATTTCTCCTTCATCAAAGAGGTGACGTGAGCTCTGATTTGAAGAGGAGTTTGCTAAGTAGAAAAGAGAATATCTCAAGAAATGTAAATGGGGTTGGGTTGAACAGAATGGTGTGCTCGGGGAAGTCCACACAGTTTGGTGGTCCTGGGTCATCACAGGTGTAGCGGATGATGGTAAGAAAGGAGGCTGGAGAGGTTGCTGGGGTTCATGTCATCATGGACACACTCTGTGTATTAAGAGGTTGAGACTTTATTATGCAGGTTGTGGGGTGTCAGGTCCTGATCTTCTCTTATACTTAGCATCAGGGTCAAAGTGTGTAAGATAATAAAATAAAGCTTGAGAGAAAGAATAATAAGAACATGAGGCCAGGAAGTGCTTAGAATTTAGTAGGTGGTAAGGTAGTAGCATCAGCTAGGTCTTATATCAAGGAGCTGGGCTCAGGCTTTATGTTTGGCTTTAGCAGAAGCTTCTATCTGAGAACAGAGAAGAAGACATGGAAGAGAAAGTTTGGAATTTAGTCTCTGAAATATTGGGGATAATGAAAGTAATGGGTAATTAATGGAGACTTAGGCTCAGGGGTTTGGGTAGCAATCCAGTTATTGACCTTGATGTTCAGGGAGAGAAAAAGAGGCTAAGGCCTGGGACCAGTACTGGGCCATCATGTGAGCAGTTGGCCTTGGGAATGACAAGGACACTCTATTTCCAGAACTGAGGCACAGGTCAGATATGACCAGAGCAAAGCTGACATGACACTCAGAACTTTCGGCTAATGTATTGCCTGCAGCCTTGGCTGAGCAAAGGGACATAGGCTGCACTACTTCAGAAGCCTGGCTTTTAATCCCTGCCAGGCCCTTTGTCTCTACAGAATCTTGAACAAAGCTGGTCCTCCCTTAGAGGTTAAGCAGCCCTGACACGTCAAATAAGATTAGTGTAGAGCCTGGTGAGCAAAGATGGGGGAACAGTCCTCTTAGCTGCAGGGTGTGAACTCAGAGTTGTCTCATCAGTTCTGCCTGCTTCCTGCCTCCCTTCCCCCAGCCAGGACTCTTAGAATTGACCAAGGAAGGAGGGATTTAAGCAGTTCCAGAACCGCTCCTAGTCTCACCAATCTTGTGAGCCAGATTCTGCTCTAGTTTTGATTAACTTAGAGTCCATCCCACATTCTCAGCCTATGCCTCGGTTCTCATAGGAAGGGCTCAGGTACCACCCAGCTGAATGATCTGAGCACCTACTTCCTTGAAATGTGCAAAACAAAGGGAATAATCCCAGCTTCATGGAGTTGTTAAGAGGTTTCCTTATGAGTGTTGGTGAAATGTACATACTACACACTGAACATCTTTGCTAAGTGCTTCACAGATGTGATGGTCTCTAGGATGGCCATGATGGCAATCATGGTCTATGATGGCCGCTGTGCAATCTGAGTCATACTTGCCAGTCTTACTAGCACACTTGCTCCAGAGAGAGGTGAGCAAGTGTGTGGGTTTGTGCAGGAGCAAGGTACATGTAAAAGTAAGAGTGCACGGCAGAACAGGAAAAGAAATCCAGCCAGGAGAAAGAGCCAGTAACCAAATTGGTCGATTTTAATTTAAATATTCAATGCCTCCTTTGTGGCTTCAGGAAGAAAGTGATTATATAATTATTATGCAAAGAGAATATGCAAATGAAGAGTATCAGAGAGGCTTTGGACAAGTCCAGTAACCCATGGGATTAATATCACTTCGTGGCATATAAGACCTACTGTGTCTTGGGTAGAGGGAATTGAAATTTCCCTCTGCCCTCCTCCTGGGGCTATGTTCCTTTGTCTTTTTCTTTGTCTCTGTATAGCTCTTTAACACATTGCATACTAAATTTTACTCTAATTTTCTGCTCATCTGTCTTGCCCATCCGACAATGAGCTTTTTGGAGGTGAGGACTATGTGTACATTTTACCTGTGTTACCTGGCACAAGATAGGCAATGTGACTCTGCATTTGCGAAAGGAATAAAAAAGTCTGCTGCAGTGAAACCTCCCTGACACAGGATTCATAAGCAGTTCCCAAAGGACAGATACGAAAATGTAGTCTCTTGGAAAAGGGATAAACAGAAAGGAGTCAAACAAACAGATTGTGTGTTGCAATGAGAGATCTGCAATGCATCATCAACAATATTGATTGGATGAATAAGAAAGCCTTCTCACCAACAATATAGAAGCAGGAGTGAGTGAGATCCCTCCAGGAATAATGGAGGCACAGGGATACCAGAGTGCCGAAGGGTAAGTTATTGAGCCACTATTTTTAAAACTGCTTTTGAAAAGAAGCTTGAATGAAAGCAAAGAAGTTATGCAATTAGAATGTACTTTTCTTTTGTGTTCTTATCTGCTTTTTCCACAAGCTATTTTTGGTAAGTTTGCATTAACTTTCTAACAAAATGCCAATTAAAGCAATTTGTAATAGGCTGTGTTTAAAAGACCAAATCCAAAGAGGAGAGTGTGTTAGATCTTTGCGTCAATGTGGAAACCAGATTCTTAATCCTACTTGGATAATAACTGAAATTCTCTGTTGTTTTCACCTGGGACAGCAACATATTCAATGGAAAAGCAAACTGTCCGAGTGGTGATCAAGAATGCGCACATCTAGTGCTGCAATGACTTTTCCCCTTTTATCTTTCCTTTTTTCTTCCCCCCAGACCCTCGCTTAACAGTAACTTGTTTTCCAGATAGTGTCAAATGACACCCCAGCACTCATGTTTATAATATAAACTGACAATACACTCAAGTCTATGTTGGCAGTCGGAATGTTTTACATGACATCAGAGCTCACCTCTTTCTGGGAAGATGAATTAAAGCACACCACAGTATTTACATTTGGATTGCAGGTGTTCTGGGCAGGGTTCCAATTACATTCATGACGTTTGTTGAAAAACAACTTCGAAGTGGAACCAGAGATTTAACTTGGTACTGCACCCGCCTTTCCTGATTGACCAGGTTCTGACTTCTGTCTTTTATCTCCACATCTTGGTGCATTCTGTTCTCTGCCTACTCTTTCTTCTCCCTTCCTTGACTGTTTAATGCCTATCCATCTACTGAGTCTCCCTAGGCATCACCCCTCTGAGTCCCCGCAGAACCTGTGCTAACCCTTTTCTCAGTGTTGATCCCATGCACTTGTCATTATAATCACTCATTAGTCTCTCTCCACAAACACTGCAGGCTAATGGCGGGTCTTTATTGACTATGATGTCCCTGTTAATATAATATAAGAACAGACTATGCCACAAGTACCATGTCCGCCTATAAAATGAAGAAAGTTTAAAAATGGATGGATAGTCACCTACATAGGCAGTTTATGACAGACATGGTTGGTAGATGATGCGTAGATAATAGAGTTCAGAGGAGGTCACGCAAGGATGCAAAGCCAGTGTTCTCTTATTGCTTTTATTCTTCATGACCTTCCCATTCAGTTCTTTGGGAAATCCTAAGGGGCCATTTCTCTTATTGATACTGAGTTAGCCTATTTCTTTCTCTACTCCTTGCCTGAAAAGGTAGAAGGTAAACCATTTTTTTTAATCAGTACCTAATTTTGCAAAGTCATCTACAACTGATTTAATATCCTTTTGAAGGAGTATAGGAAAGCAATGTTTTTGCCAATTGTATCTGATGAGACAGGTATCGAGTATTCAGTCTGTAGGAGTCGACCCACTATACAAACAGGGGAATCAAAAGGAGATGCATCTGCAGGAATCACCTGTAGTCACAGGAGGGCTAGAAGGACTGGCTGCCCCCTTGTCTTGATGTCTCTTCTGCTAAATGGAATCAAACTAGTGGACAAAAGAGGTTGTCAAGAGGAAGTTCTCTGACATCGTGTTCCTGGTTTATATGCGGTATCATTAATGTGAGAAACTCATGACTCTTATGTCTGACTTCCATGGAGAAATTTGGGGTAGCCGCATTTAGTAGGAAAAGTCACCAGCCCACAAGGTTGAACACAACACCCCGAGGTAGAAGGAAGTCATGTTTTCTTCAGGAGTGAAATGTGGGTTTTTGATGGAGAGTTAACATGCAAAATCTGACCTTTCTTCTTATGGTAGCTACACTAGTAATCAGATTTGGAACTCACAGTTGGGAAATTAAAAAAATCCCAGGATGGGAGAGGAGTACCTGAGGTTAGTATAGCTGAAGGCTCACCAGGTGTGAGACCTTAGATAAGTCATTTTTAGCTCCTGGGAAGTGAAGAATAAGGACTAAATCCTCACTGAATTTCTTTCTGAGTAATTATTTGGATGTTTATAAGGATCTTACAAAGGAAACTATATATTTAAAATGTTTAATATTTTCTTAAAAACTTTGAGTTTATGACCAATTATTATTATTATTATTTTGGTCCAATATCACTAAAACTGGATGGAGGGATGCAAGGCCCACATTTTTCTATGTCTCCTCTGGTGTGTCAATGCATCCACTTTTTCTCCTAACTCTAAATACAGGTTTCCGGTTTATATGTGATAGAGAATATATTCGTTCATTCATTATGAACAATTTCTTAGGAATTGCTGGGAATTGTTCATAAACCTTGGGTTAAGTAACTTGACTGTAAATATTTATACTAGTATATGGTGATATTAAAAAAGGACTATAAAATATTAATGAAAACACTCCCAGACTTTACCTTTCTTAACTGCATGACCATTGCTAACTTATCCACCCTCTCCTGGTCTCAGGTTCCACATCTGTGAAATCAAGATGCTCTGGATTACTTGCATTCTTATAAAGATTCAATGAGATAATACCAGGAAAGCATGCATCAGATAAATACCTGGAAATGTCTCACATATAGGAAATTCTCAGAAGACTTCTGTTATCATTAAAATAAAATCATCTGGAATACATCTCAACTGTCCCAGGATCAGTGGTGGTGGCATCTTTGCTAGTTTGGAGTTTCTTTGATTTCCTGTATCTCACCTAATTGGATATACTTAAAAAAATCTGAAAACCATCAGTGCTCACGTTATACATAGAACAGGAAGATATTTGAGATGGGGAATATGAGCATTGTATCATGTATTTGGTATAGAGTCCTCCTCCAACCCTTTGATTGCCACAGGGTTAAAGCCCAAATTTGTCATCATGGCAACCAAGACCACCCTTAATCTACTTTCTCCAGCTTGATTAATTCTCACTGTTTTTCTACATAAGCATTTATGTTAAGAAGATTTCTCCTCCAACATTCCTGGGTAGCTGCTCATTTACTCTTTGATCCAGGAACAGTCAACTAGAATGGTCTTTATCAAACAATAGACCCATTTGTTCCCCCTCTGAGTCAGACGGGGAGCCATTGGAAGTCTAGAGCAGAAGAAAAGCCAAAGCCTTTGTGCTGTCTACAAAACTCTACAGAACTTGGCCCCATCTACCTGTTGGGTCTCACCTCCAACCTCTTTACCCACTCCACTCCAGCCATACTGGCCTCCTGAATTTCTTCAAACTCAATAAGAACACTCTGCATTTGGCCTTTAAATTTCCTCTTCCTCTTTCCTGGAAATGCCTCATCCCTAGCTTTCCATGTGACTCCTTCTTCTTTCTTTGGGTGTCTGGTGAAATGTCACCTTCTCAGAGAGGCTGTTTCCTTCATGTACTATATAAAACAGCAACACCTCTGTTGTCCCTTTGTATACCCTTAAACTCTTTTATTTTTAATAGCACATTTCATCACTGGATAAGTCTTATTTATTTTGAATTCATTTCTTCTATAATGTCCAGGAGCATGAACTGCATCTTATCTGATCTTCATTGCCCAGAATAGTCCACTGGACACCATTAACCATCATCTCCGAATACCTGAAACTCCCATCTGCCTCCATAGTGTTGCCCATTGCTTAGGGTTTCCTGCCTTTGTCTTTAAATTTGGCTCAGCTTTATATAGCCAACTCAAATCTACCATCTCTCAAGTCCTTCAATAAACATCCCAGCTGGTAGTAGTCATCTGCTTCCCTAAATCACTAGAGGAATAAAGAATATTTTTCTGTTGGTGGTCATCTGGGGCCTTGTGTGTGTAGTAGTGCATTAAGTTAAGCGAATATGTTCTGGAGTCAGATTGCCTGGGATCAAATCCTGGCTCAGCCATTGATGAGTTGGGTGACCTTGTGCAAGCTAGTCAGCCCACCTGTGTAACACCCTCACCTGTGGTAGAGGACAAAGCCAGTGTCCACTTCATGAATTTCCTGCAGGGATTAAATGAGTAACATTCATCAAACGCCATGACTGGCATATAGTAAGTACTTGGTCAACCCTGGCATTTATTTTTATCACCTAAACAAATTGTGTCCCCGGTTAGTTCAAAAGCTCCATTCTTTGTATGCCCCATGACATATGGCAGAGTCTTCCACACAGCAGGTGCTCAATAACTCTGTTGACTTTTGGTAAAATTATTTCCCAGAAGAAATGTCAGAAGAAATGCTTGGAAAAATTATGCCAAAGCAGTTATGATTGTAAAGCTGTTTGGGGACTCAGAAAAGGTAAAGCCTCTTTCTTTTGAGACTCTCAAAAGAGAGTTCCCTTGCACACTCATTTGGAAAACATTTTCTAAGCATCTGCTATGGACCAGACATTGTGATGGATGCTTAGGGATGCAGTGATGCAAAGGGCAGTCTTCTTTTTCTAAAAGTGTTTGTGGGGGCAGGTGTAGGAACTGCTAGCTGTAACCCATGTGGGCAGGGCTGAAAGGGAGATCTGTGCACTGTTGCAGTGTCTCAGGGGTCACTTAGGGATGGGGAAGTACTGGATAGTTACTTTTTCAGGTTGATTCAGGTAGCCTACGTTTCTATTTCTGTGTGCTGCACGAGTGATTTTGAAAATGAGAATGGTGTTAAAATTGAAAATGGAATAAGGTCCCTGGGGAGCAAGAGCAGAAGTAGTCTGGGAAAAATACACTGAAACTGTGTAAAACAAGAAGCACAGATTGAACAAAAATTGTTGATTTCTTTAGGTTTCACTATAATCTAAAAACATTGTCCTGAGGACAACATGTTGAATAAGACTTAAGATTTTTCCCCTTCTTTTTCTGGCACATTGTTAATGAAGAAAAGTGTTTCTATACTCAATTCTCCCTTATTACAAGAATGTAAAGATAGCATAAAATTTTAGGTAGCTGGCAGAGCCATGCAGAGCAAAGCACCTTCTTGCTTCTGGGTCCTCAGTTGTGCTGCTGCATTCACCTGTCTGTTCCTACCCATGATTCAGATTTCTATCTCCTCTGATGAAGTCTTTCAGAGACAAAAATAATTTTCTGATAAATACAGGGTTAAAACATAATTCTAACCTATGCTTTTAGGAGACAAAAGAAAAAGTCAGCATCTTTTACTTGTGAATTCACCAGATTACAATTCCAGTTTTCTATTTACCACGGTACATGTATGGCTGGTGTGCCCACCATAAGCTTAAACTGATATAAGACCAATATACAAAAATCAATTGTATTTCCATACACTGGAAGTGAATACTTTGAAAATGAAATCAAGAAAATGATTTTACTTATACTAACATCAAAAAATTGAAATTTTTGTGCACCTGGGTGGCTCAGTTGGCTAGGTGTCCACCTTTGGCTCAGGTCATGATCCTGGGGTCCTGGGATTGAGCCCTACTTTGGGTTCCCTACTCAGCAGAGCTTCTGCTTCTCTCTCTCTCCCTCTGCCTCTCCCCCCACTCATGCTCTTTCTCTCTCTCTCTTTCTCATAAGTAAATAAAATCCTAAAAACAAATTAAAATATTTAAGAATAAATTTCACAAAAGAAATAAAATTAAAAATTATATGACATTGTTGAAAGAAATGAAAGATCTAAATAAATGAGAAGATATTCTATGTTCGTATACCAGAAGACTCAATGTTGTCAAGACAGCAATGCTCCCCAGATTAATCTACAGATTCCATATAACCCTATTAAGATCCCAGCAGATTTCTTTTGAAGAACTTGATAAGGTGATAATAAAATCTATATGGGAATGCAAAGACCCAGATTAGCCAAAACAATCCTAAAAAAAGCAACAAAGTTGGAGAACTCACGTGTTTTGATTTCGAAACTCACTACAAATCTATAATAATCAAGGTAGTGGGGCACTGGTATAAGAATGAACATAGAGGACAATGGAATAGAATCAAGAGGACAAAAATAAACCCTTATATTTCCCATCAATTGATTTTTTACAGAATAATTCAATAAAGAATAATCTTTTCAATAAGTGTTCTAGGACAACTGAATATACACATGGAAAAAAATAAAGGTGGACTCCCTACACTGCACAGTATATATAAATTAATTCAAAATGGACTATAGACCTAAATGGAACAGCTAAGACTATAAAACTCTTGGAAGAAAACATAAGGTTAAATCTTTGTAACCTTGGGTTAGGCAATTGTTTCTTAGATATGACATCAAATGCATAAGCAACAAAAGAAAAACATAGAAAGGATACACTTCATCACAGTTAACAATGTTGGCTGTTCAAAAGACATCTGTAAGAATGTGAGCAGCCAAATGAAAAAATGGGAGAAAATATTTGCAAATCGTATGTCTAATAAGGGATTTGTATCCAGAATACCAAAAAGTCTTATAATTCAACAATAAAAAGACAAATAACCCAACCAAAAAATGAGCGAAGGATTTGAATAGACATTTCTCCAAAGAAATATAGAATATTTCTCCAAAGAAGAAATACAAATTGCCAATAAACACAGAAAATAATGCTCATTAATTATTAGGGAAATATAAATCAAAATCACAATGAGGAGTGCCTTGGTGACTCAGTTGGTTGAGCATCATACTCATGGTTTCAGCTCAGTTCATGATCTCAGAGTCCTGAGATTGAGCCCCGTATTGGGCTCTGCACTAACCTTGGAGTCTGCTTGTCCCTCTCCCTTTTCCTTTGTCCCTCCTCCCACTCTCGTGCACTCTCTCTCTCTTAAATACATAAATACATAAATAAATAAATAAAAATCATTAAAAAAATTACAATGAGCCACCACTTCATACCCACTAAGATGGCTAAAATAAAAAAGACAACAAAAATATGATTGTCCAGGATATGGAGAAAATACCAAACAGCTTTACTAGAAATTCCAATTCTAGGTATATACCCAAGAGAAATGAAAATGTATTTACATATAAAAAGTTGTTTACAAATGTTTATAGCAGCATTATTCAAATAACCAAAAAGTGGGAAAAACTCAAATGTCCATTGATAGATGAATGGCTAAACAAATGTGGTATATCCATACAATGGAATATTATTTGGTCATAAAAAGGAATAACATACTGATACATGCTACAACATGGATGAACCTGGAAAACATGCTAAGTGAAAGAAGCTAGTCCCAAAAGACCAATGATTTCTTACATATATGAAGAGGCCTCCAGAAGAGGCAAATCCAGAGAGATAGAAAGTAGATTGGTGTTTGTTTAGGGAGAAGGGTTGGGGGAGATGGGGAGTGACCCAAATGGGTATGGGAGCTTTTAGGGGGTGACAAAACTGTTCTCAAACCCGATCATGGTGATGGCTGCACAACTTTGTGGGATACTAAGCTCCACTGAACTGTATACTTTAACAGGGTGGATCTTATGATATGTGGCTTATATCTCAATACAGCTATTATTTAAAAAAATTCCCTGGGGTGCCTGGGTGGCTCAGTTGGTTGGTTAAGCATTTGCCTTTGGCCCAGGTCATGATCCCAGGGTCTTGGAACCGAGTCCCACATTGTGCTCCCTACTGAGTGGGGAGTCCACTTCTCCCTCTGCCTCTGCCCCTCCCCCCTGCTTGTGTGCACTCTCTCTCTTTCATGCTCTCTCTCTTTCTCAAATAAATAAAAATAAAATCTTTTTAAAAATAAAATAAATAAAAAAAAAAAAAACTACACCAACAAAGTGAAAAGCAACAACAAAAAACATTTTTTGGATAACAGCAACATTGGAATCCTAGTTTCCTGAGGTCAACGTTGGAATCCTAGCTTTCTGAGGTTGGAATGAAGATTGAAAGTCTTCTAGGGCAATGATCTTTGCTCAAATCCCCTCCTGGAAAAATGCGTACCTCCGTGTTAACCTCACATCAGAAACTAGGAATCATTACTATTTCTTCTCTGACCACTCTCTTTGTATGTCAGGAAACTATAATGGCTCTATTATTATTATATTTTTACATTACATTCTATTTTATTATTTATTTATTTTATTATTTTATTCTATTTTATTATTATTTATTTTTATGAGCCCGGCACAGAGTGCTTTATATCACTAAACATTAAATATCTAGGTCTTAAATTTGTCATGAGGATTGTGATTGGCTCCATTTTTCAGAAACAAACCTGACCCCTAAGAAGTCAAGGTATGTTCCCAAAGACATATAACTCATACAAGAACTGAGATCTGTCTGACTTCACACCCCACTTTTAATTAATATTCCCTATTAGCTCAATTCTAAACTGAAGTATGTCCCCTATAACTGTTAATCCTTGTTTTTTTCTCCCCTTCCTTCATGTCACCTGTATAGGTTCAATCCCTCTCCTACCTCATAGCCCATGTTTGAAGATGGCTTTCATGTCCCCTTAAGTCTTCTTCCCGATGCTAAGCATCTCTTTTTCCATCACTTTGTCTTAGGTTTTCAGGTTATGGTCCTGAGCCATTTTCCTACAACTGTCTTAAAGTGTGGCATGCAGAGGTCAAGGAATAAGAGGGAATTACTCCAAGGCACACTGTTCTAGGCACCTTGAAAATGGGATCTTACCTTTCCCAACCAGCCTTTAAATTTAGGCAACATTTTGTACATCTTACAAATGATAACATTGAGCTCAAAGAGGTTAAGATCTTGTCCAAGGTCACACAGCCATGATGTAACAGACCTGGGATTTGAAACCATGTCTGGTTTTATTCGTTATTACTGAGACCTGAATTAATAGACTAAAAACCCCCCATTTCCTCAGTGTTGCAGACAAACAAGAAGTGACTCCATTCACCAGAAGGATCCTACTGAAGAACTAAAATTCTCCAAACAGCTGGAAGTTGTAAATCTTAGGGATGGCAATTAGCCTGAGGCCAAGCTTATTTGTCGTAATTAGAAGTCCTTAAAATTTCAGCGGGGCTCTTTGTTTGCTGAGCTGGCTACTCCTTCTCAAAAAGCAAAAGGCAAATCTCTCCTTTCATTTTATTTTATTCTGTTTTTCTTACCACAGTGAGGTAGTGCCTGGCTGAGAACATTCCTTCGCTTCTTGTTCCTTCTCCCAGAGCACCCTTTTCACAGAACGCCTTTTAACTGTGGCATTTTTTTAAAAAAAAAACTTGGCAGTTATTTTGATGAGAGCATAACATTTGCCTTTCATGCTGAGATATTATTTATTTATTTATTCCAAAAACATCTACAGTGGTTGTACTATTTGGCAGTGGGTCGAGAATGGGGAATGTATCCCCACCCTTGATTTGGAGGCCTGTCCCCTCTGACTGCAAGCGCTGGTCACAGGCAGGGGGTGGCCAGCAGCCCCTTTTAGATGTCTGGCTGCTGGCCACGGAAGGCATAAAGTGGGCTTTATTCTAATGAGGAGGCTGGTCCCAGGGCTGCCTCAAGTCAGGCTCTGACGACCAACGAGACCGTGGAAAACAGTAAACACATTGCTGCCTTCTTCCAAAGACCCTGGATTTCCCTCCCAGCCAACGAGACAGTGACCCAAGGAGTGCGTTCACCTGGGAGATGACTTTCGCTTCTCATTTTTACTTTCAAAATGAAAAGTGAGGAACAGAGGGCTTACTAAAGAACTGTGGAGGCAGGTCTGAGCAGTGGTGCCTCCTCTTGAGCAGGCTGCCGTCCTGCTAGACTCATTCCACTGCAGACCCGACCAGCCCACACCGCAGGATCCAAGCCCCCACTGAGTCCTCAGGCTACATCCTCCCGGTTCGGAATAGCCCTCTGTGGCAGCTAATTCCAACCACATTTGTGCTTGTAATATTTGTACATTTCACATATGGAATATGAATATCAAATATATTCACATGCGTATATGCATGTGTATATATTTATGTATTTTATGTATAAAAAGGTCAAATCCTTTTCATTCATAATAACTTCGTGGTAACTAATCATAACCACATTACATATATATGTATATATGTACGCATATACATATACATTGTATCTGTATATATCTTATACATATATACATGTATCTATTACATATATGCATATATT